>NC_084737.1:46361138-46566138 GCF_033978785.1 Entelurus aequoreus
AGTTGCTCGACTCCATCTATAAAAATGGAAGCAAGACACGTAAGTTAACTTCATGATTTTTTGTTAAACAAAGACTAAAAACATAAGATAATGTTGCAGCTTCCTTATGACAAAAAACAAAAAGTCTTGCTTGTCAAAGTTGTCCCATCAGGTGGAGGTTCCACAGCGATCGTATCCAAAACAGCTGACTGTCATTAGCACCCATTAGCGTCACAAAACCCATTTTGATGTGTCTTTTTTATTAATGTTGAGTGAAAAGAGCAGCATGTTTACGTTCAAACATACAGTAAATCCTCTTACAGTGTGTGATGTCATCACAAATCTCCGTTTGTGCCATGTACACACACACACACTTAAAACAGTTGACACTTTTAAATACCTGGGCATAACCTTGGACAATAAACTCACCTTTGATCAGCACACCACGGACATTCAAAAAAGAAGTCAACAAAGACTGTCAGCCATCCGTAAACTTTAAGGACTGTACGTTGCACCTCACCTCCTGTTATTACTGTACCAAAGCATCGTTCAACCCATCCTTCTGTACTGTTCCACATGTTTTTTCACCATGCTTTCTGTAACCAACCGGACCAAACTCACACGCATTACAAACATAGCAGCTAAAATCATTGGCCTACCCACAACCAACATTTCAGATCTAAACCACAGGTCCATCATTCGACTGGCAAACACAATAGTCCAGGATATGACTCACCCACTACACCAATACATCACCCCACTACCATCAGGGCGCAGGTACAGAACAATCAAATTCTGGAGGGCCCGCCTCGGGAAAAGCCTTATCCCTGCAGCTATAGCCGCCCTAAACAGCAGGCCCGGCCGACCTGTCTGACAAGCCTGTAAATGTGTTGGTCATGTATGATGTCTTTTTGTTATTTTTGTTCGTGATGTGTAATGTCTATTGTTTAAATGTACGGCACTGAAAATGAATCTAAATCTAAATAGAGTTTTGGATCTCTACACTTTGGCCAGCGTTTGCAAAAGTCTGTGTTTTAAAAGACAAAAGTATGCGTCTGCGTGTGGACAAGAGGCCTAAACGCAGAGATAAATATGCGTTTATTAGGTATCCGTTTTCTTGTGGACATGGTCTTAGTTGTCTTTGCTTACATTGTCAAATGAAAACGAGAAAACGAGAAACGCTCCGCTTACAGAAATCTATTATCTTGTTATTGATGGGCGAACTAATAGTAAAAAAAGTAACTCAACACTGTGAGAACGTGTTAAGAAATTGGCTAACAGGAGGTGGCATTTTTTTCAGCCCCTCACCGCTTGACAATGGGTTAAGTGATAAACTGACATTTAGAGTCCACACTAACAAGTAACAGTGGCTGGAGCGCCTACTGAGAAACTGACCGTGAAGTAATAACAAGCGAGTGGGCAAGATCAGATATTTTCTATTAACAGCAGGGGTGTGAAGTGCTCAGGGTTGTGGGCACGGTTCTCACAGCGCAGACACGGAGGGCTTTGAGCACCAGCTAGCGGTAGTGGAGCATAACTGCCAAGACGCTCGGCAGCAAACACATTAATCATGACCAGGGGAGTGTAAAATTCAATCGGGTCCTTCCATCCATTTCACACCAAGCAGACTGAAGGCCGGCCTTGTAGTGCCTGAGAAAGAAAGGAGGAAAAAAGGGGAGGAAAAAAGAAAGAGGAACTCCCTACACTTCATCAGAATCTCTACTTCATAACAAATGGAGTGTCTCTCCGGCAGAGGAGTGCCATCAGAAACGCGCGTTCTCTCTATCCATTTAATTCCGGCGATGGAGGAAGGGTCAGGGAGGGAGCAGTGGGTGCGTCTTCTGCTCTCAGCTCGCCGCTTCCCCAGTCACACAGTAAACCACCTTTTAGGAATTGTTTCTCAATAAGAAATGATCAGTCCATTTATCTGCACCAGGCGGGCCTGTCTCCTCACACAGACCTCCAATATTTTTCGTTTGACCTGATCAGGGCTATAAACTAGACCGAGACACTTCCAATTTGTCACCCGGGGAGGCCTGTACAAGTCCCATGGCGCAGATTGCATCCCCCAAATACAAAACCTACCTCAAAGCTTTGATATTTGTTTTAATATGCGTTCACCTTTGGGGAATTGCTGTTTTTTTTCCAACACGTCTGCCATGGATACTGTACGGATAACAGCGATGTTATATTACAAAACTGAGCATTAACATCAACTGTCCATGCTGTTTATCATATATGAATTCCATCCATTTTAAAGTTAAAAAAGTATCAATGATTGTCACACACCCTAGGTGTGGTGAGATTATCCTCTGCATTTGACCCATCACCCTCAAACCCCTGGGAGGTGAGGGGAGCAGTGAGCAGCAGCAGTGGCTGCACCCAGGAATCATTTTGGTGATTTAACCCCCAATTCCAACCCTTGATGCTGAATGTCAAGCAGGGAGGTAATGGGTCCCATTGTTATAGTCTTTGGTATAACTCGGCCGGGGTTTGAACTCAGGACCTACCGATCTCAGGGCGGACACTCTAACCACTAGGCCACTGAGCAGATTTTCTACCGCTTGTCCCTTGTAATGGAAAATAACCATACTTTTCTACAATTAGAATACAAAGAACATTAAAGAAAGCCATGTTGTGTTTCAATGGCATCCTTAGTTTCACCGTTTATGCTGCATACGCAATAACTGGGAAATAAAAAATATCCTAGGTCCGACCACAAAGTGAAAGTAAACAAAAACACAACAGATGTCATCAAAATGCATATTGTTTACAATGTGATGCTGAATACAGTCTGATATAATATCAGACTATATAATATACTATATAAATAATCTTGTTTCATGTTCAAAATCAATACAATGTCTTGTACCACATAGGACAACCTCATCCGAACACTTTAGAGAACAGAAAATTAAATACTTCGTAACAACACGTTGATGAAAGATGGAATGTCAAAATGTAGCTTAGAGCAGGTGTTGTTAACCTTTTTGGCCCCGTTCACACTGCACACCAAATCAGATTTTTGCCCTCAAGTGACACAGATTTTATAATTTTTTGCCAGTCTAAATGCTCCAATGTGGTTTAAATCTGATCTTTTGGCATCACATTCAGGCCACATCAGGAGGTAGTCCTGAATCCGATTGGAATATGATCTTTTCAAATGTGACTTCAGTCTAAACGCTATGTGACCTGAATCTGTTTTTTCATCAGCTTTGGGCAAGCTACGCCACACATGTGCTCCAGAAAGAAGCAGTCGCCAGCGGAAAGTTCAATTCAGTTAAATTTTAGGACTAGATGGAACAATCCCATGATTTCATCACAACACCTGGTTTCGGTTTCTATTTAAGACTACCAAATTTTCGGTGCGTCGCTTGTCAGTAATGATCAAATAATAGGCTATATGTAATATCATAATATATATTTTGATTCTGAAAAAAACACTGTGCCGCATTTATTTACATGCGAGTTAAAAAATAAAACTCCCGTACATTCATGCTCACGTCCGTATCTCCTCTACTCAACAGCCACAAAAAGATTACAACCCTCCCAAATATATTACACTAAATACATCCATTTATTACTTTCATTTACTTTCACGTAAAAAAACAAATTTGTTGCAACTTTCATTTTATTTTGTAGTAGTAGCGATTTCCTGCAACATGTTTCAATAAGGCTTGCACAAGTGGCAAAAAAGACTGAGAACATTGAGGAATGGTCATCAAACACTTAATTGGAACATCCCACAGGTGAACAGGCTAATTGGGAACAGGTGGGTGCCATGATTGGGTATAAAAGTAGCTTCCATGAAATGCTCAGTCATTCACAAACAAGGATGGGGCGAGGGTCACCACTTTGTGAACAAATGCGTGAGCAAATTGTCCAACAATTTAAGATTAACATTTCTCAACGAGCTATTGCAAGGAATTCAGGGATTTTACCATCCACGGTCCGTAATATCATCAAAAGGTTCTGAGAATCTGGAGAAATCACTGCACGTAAGCGATGATATTACGGACCTTCGATCTCTCAGGCGGTACTGCATCAAAAAGCGACATCAGTGTGTAAAGGATATCACCACATGGGCTCAGGAACACTTCAGAAAACCACTGTCAGTTACTACAGTTCGTCGCTACATCTGTAAGTGCAAGTTAAAACTCTACTATGCAAAGTGAAAGCCATTTATCAACAACACCCAGAAACGCCGCCGGCTTCGCTGGGCCCGACCTCATCTAAGATGGACTGATGCAAAGTGGAAAGGTGTTCTGTGGCCTGACGAGTCCACATTTCAAATAGTTTTTGGAAACTGTGGACATCGTGTACTCCGGAACAAAGAGGAAAATAACCATCCGGATTGTTATAGGCGCAAAGTTCAAAAGCCAGCATCTGTGATGGTATGGGGGTGTATTAGTGCCCAAGACATGGGTAACTTACACATCTGTGAAGGGGCCATTAATGCTGAAAGGTACATACAGGTTTTGGAGCAACATATGTTGCCATCCAATCAACGTTATCATGGACGCCGCTGCTTATTTCAGCAAGACAATGCCAAGCCACGTGTTACAACAGCATGGCTTCATAGTAAAAGACTGCAGGTACTAGACTGGCCTGCCTGTAGTCCAGACCTATCTCCCATTGAAAGTGTGTGGCGCATTATAAGTGTAAAATACCACAACAGAGACCCCGGACTGTTGAACAACTTAAGCTGTACATCAAGCAAGAATCGGAAAGAATTCCACCTGAAAAGCTTCAAAAATTGGTCTCCTCAGTTTCCAAACGTTTACTGAGTGTTGTTAAAAGGAAAGGCCATGTACCAACAGTGGTGATCATGCCCCTGTGCCAACTTTTTTGCAATGTGTTGCTGCTACTAAATTCTAAGTTAATGATTACTTGCAAAAAAAAAATATGTTCTCAGTTCGAACGTTAAGTATCTTGTCTTTGCAGTCTATTCAATTGAATATAAGTTGAAAAGGATTTGCAAATCATTGTATTCTGTTTTTATTTACGAATTACACAACGTGCCAACTTCACTGGTTTTGGGTTTTGTACTTAAGAGTAGTCAGTGTACAACTTTTATAGCTGTATAGGTATACTATTCATGACCTGCCAAAATTGAAGAAGAGCAGTAAAAAAACGAGTTATATGAAGAGGGGGTGGGGGTTTATCAGACAAAATGCTGACCTTTGTTACGTTTTGTTGTTTTGCGTTTTTCACATTTGCAAAAACATGTTGCTATACCAGTGACATGTGGTGAGGTTCAATGCAGGTGCGGCACTTTGGATTTTTTCTTTCACACTTAAATGTATATGCTCTAATCACTGTTAATCAGTGTTTGGAATAACAAATAACCTGATTAATTACTTTTTTGTACGTTACAATGCCTTGAGCAAGACTTTTGATGTAACGCGGCACACTACTTTTGATGTCAACAAGACAGAGTCAGAAACACAGCAAGTTCACTGCAGGAAATATATTTTTACGAATGAAAACAACAACTGCCACACTAAACTGAACTTGATATCAAATAGAAGGAGGCAACATCACACAGCAAACAATACATGTGTAAGTACATGCACACATACACACTACTACTTCGAGGGAATAATGAACAACAAATCAAGAATGGAAGTGACAAGCTTGCAATCCTTCAATACCCCCTTTGTGGACAAGGAGACTACAGCCATGGAAGCAGATTCCATCTTTAAAATAAGATGATGTATCAAATGCTTGGTAGTGAATGATACATACAATTTTCTGAACACAATAAAGTGGTTATTGTCTGCACAATAACTAAAAAACAAAAACTACTAATGGCTCCCATTTAAATCATTTGGGTTTTGCTCTCAAAGCCTTCCCATATCCAGAAACATCCTCCCTGAATTTGTAAACAATAACAAAATACCCCAAAAAAATGTTGGACATAATCATTTTATTATTGTTGAATTTCTAAAACTAGGGATGTAACCATTTTTAAATTTCATATCATGGTTATGGTGACCAAAATTACCACGTTTATTGTTATTGTAGTATTGTTGAATCGTCAAAAATTACTTAAACACACACTAAAATCTTTTGACAAAGTTATTTTATAACTAAAACAAATAGAAAACCTATTAAAAAACCCACTACATTGAATGTGGTCTTTTCTGCTTAACTGATAGTGTTTTAGTCTCAGTATTGTATCTGTTTTTAAGTATAGAGTATAGAACGATCTCTCTGAGAGTGAATATAGAACACAGTTTGTAGGATTAATTAATGTGCACGACTGAATCTTAGTTGCTCAGGCAGCAATGTGTTTGTGTACGTTTAGATTGGCTATATAATTTCTTAATGGGGAAAGACATTAATGTCTCTTGTTTTTATGTTAACATTCAAGTTAGCGAGTCCGTGAGTTTATTAAATGCTGTCACGGTATGTCAATAATTTTGTTTTAAAACTGTAATACTAACCGTCAGGAGTTTTTCCTTGGTTATCATTATTACCGTTTATTGTTACACTCCTAATTGATACTACAGTAGGTATCGATAGTATCGACATCAGGATCAATCACCCCTTTTCCACATTGAAGCTTTAGCGGTTAGCTTATTGTGTCGTCTTGCTCGGTGTGTGTGTGTGTGTGTGAGTGTAGTCATTCTTTTTCCTCCAGTCATCCAGTGATAATAATACTTGGAAGATACTTTGTTTTTTGTTTTTTTCATGGTGGTGAGGATTATTATCTTAGCAGCGGTTTCACACTGTAGATTGACAACATGTTAGTTGCAGCTTGCTCCCATTTTTGAAACTCGCACACTCCTGGAACTGAACTCCTTCAAGTGTGTAACAAGAAAGACATAAAAGTGATTGTGCCTCCCTAGGCGTGTATTACTTTTTAAGGAATCCCATGATCAGGACAAGGAAATCTTTACCCACCACAATAACAGACAATTGACAACCGGACAAAGACTTTGGACACAATTCACTGAAAAGTGCGCTCACTTGTGTCCTCAGCTATTTAGACAACACAACAGTTGTGTTTTTAGTCATTTTTACAGGACAGTAAATCCATACTGCTTTCCAAGCTGTACACTGTGTAGTCTATACTTGTACCCAAGTTTAAGATATATAAAATTTGGTTTCTGAAATGAAATTTAAAATGGTGCACAAATGCTAAAAACATGGTAGTAAGATCTTCAAACTGCTTGTTCAGTGTGCAGAGAAATATTAACCACAATGTTTTCTTTCAAAACATGTACAAACTTGGAACGGTGGTAATTACAATGCACACATGACTTGCTTTTCCATTAAGCCCTTTAAAACAGTTAAACATTCTCCAAACTGGATGGAAGCGTGTCAATGATTTGTCTGCAATACAACCAGCAATACTCTACCACACATATAGGAGCGGAATAATCATGCTGCACCGTCCAAGATGCGCGCTATTAATTAACGGCACCTCCAAACAGTGACGTGCAGTGAGGTCTGAGGTTGGGGAGGCACTGACCCACTAATCGGATTTACAAACATGACAGTATGATGCAATGGCACCGGCTCAAAATCACAAAAATGATGCTAGAATAAAACATTTCAACACACTTAGCACACAATTAACACAGCACTGCAGAGCAGACACTAGACCAGGGGTCCCCAAACTTTTTGACTTGGGGACCGCATTGGGTTAAAACAACTGGGCTGTATATACAAACCCTGTTTCCATATGAGTTGGGAAATTGTGTTAGATGTAAATATAAACGGAATACAATGATTTGCAAATCCTTTTCAATCCATATTCAATTGAATGCACTACAAAGACAAGGTATTTGATGTTCAAACTCATAAGCTTAATTTTTTTTTTTGCAAATAAAAATTAACTTAGAATTTCATGGCTGCAACACGTGCCAAAATAGTTGGGAAAGGGCATGTTCACCACTGTGTTACATGGCCTTTCCTTTTAACAACACTCAGTAAACGTTTGGGAACTGAGGAGACACATTTTTTAAGCTTCTCAGGTGGAATTCTTTCCCATTCTTGCTTGATGTACAGCTTAAGTTGTTCAACAGTCCGGGGGTCTCCGTTGTGGTATTTTAGGCTTCATAATGCACCACACATTTTCATTGGGAGACAGGTCTGGACTACAGGCAGGCCAGTCTAGTACCCGCACTCTTTTACTATGAAGCCACGTTGATGTAACACCTGGCTTGGCATTGTCTTGCTGAAATAAGCAGGGGCGTCCATGGTAACGTTGCTTGGATGGCAACATATGTTGCTCCAAAACCTGTATGTAGCTTTCAGTATTAATGGCGCCTTCACAGATGTGTAAGTTACCCATGTCTTTGGCACTAATACACCCCCATACCATCACAGTAGCTGACTTTTCAACTTTGCGCCTATAATAATCCGGATGGTTCTTTTCCTCTTTGGTCCGGAGGACACGACGTCCACAGTTTCTAAAAACAATTTGAAATGTGGAATCGTCAGACCGCAGAACACTTTTCCACTTTGTATCAGTCCATCTTAGATGAGCTCATGCCCAGCGAAGCCGACGGCGTTTCTGGGTGTTGTTGATAAATGATTTTCGCCTTGCATAGGAGAGTTTTAACTTGCACTTACAGATGTAGCGACCAACTGTAGTTACTGACAGTGGGTTTCTGAAGTGTTCCTGAGCCCATGTGGTGATATCCTTTACACACTGATGTTGCTTGTTGATGCAGTACAGCCTGAGGGATCGAAGGTCACGGTCTTAGCTGCACGTAAGCAGCTAAGACCGTAGATGGTGAAATCCCTAAATTCCTTGCAATAGCTGGTTGAGAAAGGTTTTTCTTAAACTGTTCAACAATTTGCTCACGCATTTGTTGACAAAGTGGTGACCCTCGCCCCATCCTTGTTTGTGAATGACTGAGCATTTCATGGAATCTACTTTTATACCCAATCATGGCACCCACCTGTTCGCAATTTGCCTGTTCACCTGTGGGATGTTCCAAATAAGTGTTTGATGAGCATTCCTCAACTTTATCAGTATTTATTGCCACCTTTCCCAACTTCTTTGTCACGTGTTGCTGGCATCAAATTCTAAAGTTAATGATTATTTGCACAAAAAAAAAATGCTTATCAGTTTAAACATCAAATATGTTGTCTTTGTAGCATATTCAACTGAATATGGGTTGAAAATGATTTGCAAATCATTGTATTTCGTTTATATTTACATCTAACACAATTTCCCAACTCATACGGAAACGGGTTTGTATATTCCTCGCGCTTTAATTGACTGAAAGAGCGTGCACTACCATGAATTGATTAACGTGGACCCCGACTTAAACAAGTTGAAAAACGTACTCGGGTGTTACCATTTAGTGGTCAATTGTACGGAATATGTACTGTACTGTGCAATCTACTAATAAAAGTTTCAATCAATCACTTGCTGCGTGCTCGCCCGACACTGCTGCGCGAGCGCAATGATGTCCCTTTATCGATTGGAAAATGCATTTTTAGACAATATGATATGCCTGAGCGACTAGGAGACACCAACAGTAACAAGCAGTGGAAAATGGATTAGAAAGGACAGATTTAAAAAAATAACAATTTGAAAAAATATATATATTTTTTTTTTTTTAACTTGGGACTTCCCACGGGCTCGATTTTGGACGCTGGTGGGACGTATCCACCTCTGCACTAGACAGTATATCTCACCTTTACTTGTAAAGTCCTAGAGATAGATCTCTAGGACTTTGTTGTTTCCCCAAAAAGCAAGTGGCGTTTATCAGCTCTTTTAATATCTCACGATCTGCCTTTACATTGGCATCGTGGATGCTGATATTTAGTCTCATTTAGAGCCAGATCAATACGTGATATTCCAAACGTTTTGAAAGAAATCTGACCTTGAATGTGAGCAGATGAGCTTTCATGTTTTTCGAGGCTTCTTGGCAGATTTTTCAGTTCCATCCCATCCATTTTCTACCGCTTGTCCCTCTCGGGGTTGCGGGGGATACTGGAGCCTATCTCAGCTGCATTCGGGCAGAAGGCAGGGTACACCCTGGACAAGTCGCCACCTCAGTATATTCCATTTGGGTCCAAACGGTAACTCTTTGAGAATAAAAGGCAGGGAAAGCAATAAAGACGTGTTTTGTAGCAAACCCACAAAGTCATTATTTTCCAGTATACCAATCCTTTTTAAATAAACGCGTTATTTTCTGTCCTCGGACCCCACACGTTTGAATCGAATCTGGCAGCTCTGGCTTTGGTCTCCCAGTATTAATGACTTCTTGCTTTGATTGACAGTCCAGTCATGAAAAATTCCTTATTTTAGAAATCAAATCCTCTGTTTTTAGGGCGAAAAGGCATCACAGCTTGCAGGAAGCGTAGCAGTTGTTGTCTGTTGTTTTCTTCTTCTACTTCTTAAGGGTTCATGAACTTTTGAAGTGCAAGTTGACAATATATCGCCTCCTACCATTTAGGCAGCGGTACTTGCTGCCTCATGGCCTGCCTTTTCCCGTAGCAACAAGCACGCGCCCCCTCGCACGCACACCCTCAATACACTTCGCGTGTAGCCGTGGAGGCACCACCCGTGTCTGCCTCACTTCTTGTCTGCCGCCTTGTTTTTATCAGGAAACACGGAATTTCCGCGATTTTGACCATGAAAATTATCAAAATATACAGGAACCACACCAAAATCTCATAGAAAGCGTAGACCAAAAGAGAAATATTAAAATGTATTTTATTTTATTACTTCGTTTTTTAACATCTCATGGTTAAGCCACCTGGTGGCAAGGTGAGGCACTGCCTCACTTGCCTCCCCTGACAGCACGTCACTGCCTCCAAATGCCAACAAACATGCATAGTATGTGGTTCCGCAACAAATTAATTCTTCGCTTACCTGTTTTTAATTCTTATCACTTGGCTCAGCATCCCTGAAACAGAAATACAATACAATCCAACCTGTGAAACACTCCACTGCAAAAGAAAAAAAACTACATGACAACAAAATATCATGCTTGACTTCATACAACAGTCCCTCAAGGAAATCATGATCGTGCCAAATCACACAAAATTCAACCAATTCCTGCAAATGTCTATGCAACTTTGTCCAAAACTTACAACTTCCCCTCACATTTTGGCTAATCGGAGTAATTTTCACTAATGGAATTTGTCTCTGAGTGAAGCTTAAACACGCCTGTCAACTGTCTAATCAAAAAGTATGTTTGTTTTTCATGTAAACAAAACAGCAACAGCAGCGTCTAATGACATATTAACACTTTATTACTCCATCCATCCATCAATTTTCTACCGCTTGTCCCTTTGGGACGCGGGGGGTGCTGGCGCCTATCTCAGCTACAAACGACCCAATTGTCTTAGTCCCACGTAAGTCAGACCTACCTCCGGTTCATGTCTACAATGCTAAGCCTTCTGGGTAATCCATCCATCCATCTATTTTCTACCACTTGTCCCGTTCGGGGTTGTGGGGGGTGCTGGAGCCTATCCCAGCTGCACACGGGGTACACCCTGGACAAGTCGCCACCTCATCACAGGGCCAACACAGATAGACAGACAACATTCACACTCACATTCACACACTAGGGACCATTTAGTGTTGCCAATCAACCTATCCCCAGGTGCATGTCTTTGGAGGTGAGAGGAAGCCGGAGTACCCGGAGGGAACCCACGCAGTTACGGGGAGAACATGCAAACTCCACACAGAAAGATCCCGAGCCCAGGATCAAACCCAGGACCTTCGTATTGTGAGGCACACGCACTAACCTCTGTTCCACCGTGCTGCCCCTTTCTGGGTAATGTAGTATACAAATACTCACTTCCTAGTTTAGATGTATTTGTATACAATATCTAATTAACTTTTACTAATCTAGGAAGAAAGTACTTTCATAAATGCTGAGATAGGCTCCAGCACCCCCTGCGACCCCGAAAGGGACAAGCGGTAGAAAATGGATGGATGGATGGCTAACCTAGCAAAGAGGCAGCATTTACATGACAGAGTTGTTGAAATGGGATGAAGATGAAATGAAAACAAAAATCTCCGCTATACAGTACATCCGGAAAGTTTCATTTTGTTATGTTACAGCCTTATTCCAAAATGGAATAAATTAATTTTTGTCCTCAACATTCGACATTCAATACCACATAATGACAATGTAAAAAAGTTTTTTTTACAAATGTTTTGCAAATGTATCCATAAAAAAATTAAATAAGAGCTCACGTGTAAGTAAGTATTCACAGCGTTTGCCATGAAGCTCAAAAGTGAGTTCAGGGGCATCCTGTTTCAACTGGTCATCCTGGAGATGTTTAAACAGCTTAATTGGAGTCCACCTGTGGTAAATTCAGTTCTGGCTGAATATTAAACATTATTAACAAATAGAGACGGTTAAGACATTGTCATACAGCAAAACGAATATAATCAACTTTTACAACACGTAATGTACAGAATATCAAGACATTAACATGACTATCAAACCTGACCCTGCCCTTGGTGTTTCTTTATTTTTTTTTATTTTATTTTTTTTTTTCTTAGTTTCTTTTCCTAATAAAGTTGTTTTAGTCACCCCCCCCCCCCCCCCCCCCCCCCACACACACACACACACACACACACACACACACACACACACACACACGTGTAAAGCGACTTTGGGTATTTAGAAAAGCGCTATATAAATCCCAGGTATTATTATTATTATTATGATCAAACCATGATAGTGACAATCCACATTTTGTTATTGTTATGGATATTTGTTATTGATGCGCAACACTTGTATCGAAACACGGAATTGTAGCTCCTCTTCTTTGAATGCAAGTGCTCCTACAACAGGAATAAAATAATTCTGTAATCCTACAAAATGCAGAATCTGGGGGGAGACCAACACAGGTATTTATATTTTTTTAATTGTCATTAAAAGCATGTTTTTTGTCCATATTGTGTTGAGCTGTTTGAGAGAGCATAATGTTTAAAACACATTTCATTAATGCAAACAAATGTTTCCATCATGGTATTAAAAACTTGAAAATTATATGTCTAGGGTACACTTTATTAATTAATAATGAAAAAAATATATCTACATGTGATTAATTGCAGTTAATTTTAAGTGAACTATGAAAAATGTGATTAATCGCGATAAATATTTTAATCGTTTGACAGCCCTAACAAACACATATTTATGAATATGTGAGAGCAATGGTTCATTAAAACAGTCAACAAAAAGATGAATAGACTAACATGACATTATCGTGCTCAAGGACTTCATATGCTAAATGGAGTAAGGAAGTAAGGTTGTCCAATTTTGAGAAAAAAACAAATTGCGAAATCTTTGATCATATTACACCTATACTGGCTCACCTGCACTGACTTTCTGTGCACTTAAGATGCGACTTTAAGGTTTTACTACTTAAGTATAAAATACTACACGGTCTAACTCCATCCTATCTTGCTGATTGTATTCTACCATATGTCCCGGCAAGAAATCTGCGTTCTTTTTTTTAATTTATTTTTTTGTGTCCTGTCCAGCTTCTCAGGCAAATCATATAGTTGATGTAGATGCCCATATCGGCTGTTCAGATTTACTTTACAAAAGAGAAGTGTAGGATACTTCTCTTGTTGCCTTATTTGTATTTGACTTTATTAAATGTATTTATATTATCATTTGGTGCAGCCGGGCCGTAGCAGGAGGGGATAGAAAGAGAAAAAAAGGAAGACAGAGGGGGAAATTGTGGGGACAAGAAGGGGATTGGACAGAGAGACAAAAATAACAACAGCAAACACAACAATAACAACAATAACAACAACAACAACAACAACAACAATAGAGCAACATCAGCAAATACGACATGTACAAATATGATGGTAAAAGTGATAGCAAAGAAGCAGTTAGCGAAATAAATAATAACACAGAAATTACAATGAGCATTATTACACTAAAAATGGAGCAATACGAATACCAATAGAAATAGCGTTATTGATAATGAACAATACCAATAATGTACCTCTATTATCAACAATACAGTTGTTCAAATGCAACAATACATATACGTAATGATAACTAGATATACAAAAGAATGCAGAAGAATGGAGGGGAAATAAGAGAAGCAACCTATATTAACATTGTAGATTGTTATAGTAAAAAATAGGTTCAGCTTTGTCAGTGTGCCATGTGTTACCCAGTTTCCCCTAGGGCAGTGGTTCTCAACCTTTTTTCAGCGATGTACCCCCTGTGAACATTTTTTTAATTCAAGTACCCCCTAATCAGAGCAAAGCATTTTTGGTTGAAAAAAAGAGATAAAGAAGGAAAAATACAGCACTATGTCATCAGTTTCTAATTTATTAAATTGTATAACAGTGCAAAATATTGCTCATTTGTTGTGGTCTTTCTTGAACTATTTTGAAAAAAAGATATACAAATAACTAAAAACTTGTTGAAAAATAAACAAGTGATTCAATTATAAATAAAGATTTCTACACATAGAAGTAATCATCAACTTAAAGTGCCCTCTTTGGGGATTGTCATAGAGATCCATCTGGATTCATGAACTTAATTCTAAACATTTCTTCACAAATAAAGAAATCTTTAACATCAATATTTATGGAACATGTCCACAAAAAATTTAGCTGTCAACACTGAATATTGCATTGTTGCATTTCTTTTCACAGTTCTTTTTGACAGACATTTTTTTTAAATCTCACGTACCCCTTGGCATACCTTCAAGTACCCCCAGGGGTACGCGTAACCCCACTTGAGAACCACTGCCCTAGGGCAACAACGTTAATATATGTTTGATGAAACGTGATTATGTGCATGAGTGTATGTATGTATATGTACTTGTATATGTACAGTATGTGTATATGTATGTTTGTTCAGTGAATGTATATGTTGAAATCTGCGTTCTAAGAACTCCTGCTTATTAGTGATTCCCAGAGCCCAAAAAAAAGTCTGCAGGTTATAGAGTGTTTTCTATTCGGGCTCCAGTACTCTGGAATGCCCTACCGGTAACAGTTGGAGATGCTACCTCAGTAGAAGCATTTAGGTCCCATCTTAAAACTCATTTATACACTCAAGCCTTTAAAATGGGCCCCTTTTAGACCAGTTGATCTGCCGTCTCTTTTCTGCTCTGCCCCCCTCTCCTGTGTGGAGAGGTTATCAGGTGATCACAGATGAGGCGCTACCTGTTCAAAGTCGGGACCTTAGATGGACCACTCCTCTGTGCATCAGTTGGTGGCGTCTTTGTGCAGCTGACTTGTCTCTACTCCCCTGCTGGTCTCCCAATGGATTGGACTCTCACATTATTAACCGTGTCCACTCAGCATCCATTGCACCAGTATGCAGTCCCCTCCAAGGTTTCTCACTGCGCCCAATGGGTTGAGTTTTTTCTTGCCCTGATGTGGGATCAGAGCCGAGGATGTCGTTGTGGCTTGTGCAGCCGTTTGAGACACTTGTGATTAAGGCTATTTAAATAAACTTTGATTGATTTGTCTCTCTAAAATTGCGATTCGATTTACAATTTTTACATTTTATACAGATAAATGCGTAAAACTGCAAATATAACAAGTGGAGGAAAATATGTTACTTTTAGAATATCAGTAAACATATTTATTGTGTAGAAAAAGCCAACATCTGAAAATAATGTTGGCTTTAAGCAGACACACTCAGAGCTTTTCTTTACATCATACTCTTCCACCGAAGAAATAATCGATTAAAAAAATTAAGTGTTTATAAAGTATGTAATCATAATATATAGTAAAAATGTTTGTAAACATTTAAAAGGATATACACTTTTATCTCATTACTGTAGATTTGTTCACAATTGTACTGTAATTGGAAGGTAAATAATAAATATATGAACTCTCATTTCTGTAAATAAAAGTTTTCCTTAAATATTGAACATCTTAAAGAGCATTTTTTTCCAATTGGAAAAACTAGGTCAAACTTGTGCGCATTTGAAGGCCATTGTCCCATGAAATGTTTTATATCACTTTAAAAAATATACTAGCCTTGTAACGATCTCAGTAAATTACAATAAAAAAATGAGGCTTTACTATTGGGCATGGAAGCCATGTTTGTAGCTTCCTAGCTAGCAAGAAAGATGAATGGATTGATCTTAATTGATTGGTAAGTCGTGAGTTCAAACCCCGGCCGAGTCAGACCAAAGACTATAAAAATGGGACCTATTACCTCCCTGCTTGGCACTCAGCATCAAAGGTTGGAATTGGGGGTTAAATCACGAAAATGATTCCCGGGCGCGGCCACCGCTGCTGCTCACTGCTGGTCTCACCTCCCGGGGGGTGAACAAGGTGATGGGTCAAATGCAAAGGTTAATTTCACCACAGCTAGTGTGTGTGTGACAATCATTGGTACTTTTTAACTTTTTAATTGATGATTAATTCATCAAAACAAAAATTATTCACAAACTTTCACAGTCTAAGTTTGGTGGTTCAAATGTTGCAAAAATGTACCAGGGGAGTGTATTTTTCCAACAGACAACCTGTTAAATTAGTAGCATAAATGTGAAGTGAAGTGAATTACATTTATATAGCGCTTTTTCTCAAGTGACTCAAAGCGCTGTGCAATGTGAAACCCAATATCTAAGTTACATTTAATGGATTGCATCATATTCTCAATGTCTATCGACGATTTCAGAATTATGAAATGCACAGAAGCAGCAACAACAATTAAATAGAAATCACTTTTCACACTGTTCTTGCATTGAGGTGGACTTCGAGAGCTTTTTAAACAACTGAATTGGTAAAATGTTGAAATTAAATTGAAAAAATGCACTTCCTGGGTTTAGTCTGCCCTCTAGCGAACGTTGCAGGAACATACTGAAGAGGTTCAAGTTGCTACATTAAATGTTAGTAAAGACATTTTGCTAATAAAAGTCATTTATTTCGCTTTCTTTATAAAAAATCATTTTAAACTACTATTTTTTTTTTAAACTAAAAAAAACGTATTACAGTTCCAAATGACTATTCTTTGTGCGTTACAGATTGTCGGTAGTGTGGTGCAATAGTGGCATCTAGTGGCCATCCTGAACACTTCATTACAAATACAGAAACTCAAAAGATGACGCTCATCTGTGTATGATGTAGCGCTTTTATTGAAGGATGTGGGGACATGACAGGTGATGGGTATTTATGTATTTAATAATTACACAAGTACCATTACACATGCAAGAAGAGTTGGTTAACCCAACTACTGTATGTTGTGCTTCTGTGGACTGATTAGTTTCAAAGACTACAGTAAAGTGGTTGTACTACAAATCATGCAAATTTGCCTAGATTTCTGAATATCCTGCCTTAATAACAAATCTAATTATAGAACAAACTTGTAATATAGTGCTTGATAATGCTGAAGTTGACAAGGGAGAGGGTAAACCTTTTGAGAAGTGATGGAAGATCACGTTAAGAACTATTGTATTTATATGCTAGATGGTAATAGTGAACCAAAAGTACACTTCTGTGACACATTTCATCGAAAGGACAGCTAAATGCTAGTTCTTTTGAGGCTTTAGGCTACATCTGAGTGCACTTCCTGTCACTGTGCCGACAAATGGCACTTCATTTGGTTTTCACAGCTTTCCTTGAACACTGTTGTGTATTTACATTCTGTCAAAAATGAAATGAGACACAGGCTGATTGAAAGGAAACTGGCACACACTGGTGAGAATGCTACACAGTCTAGACATCTCTAAAAAGGTAAAGAAGTATTTTCACAGTGTTGTCAATTAGCCCAATTTAGGAAATAAAAACTAAAACTGGTCAAGCTACCAGTTAGATTCCTAAAGGCACCTAGGTTATGAGGGGGCAACGTAATAGCAAAAAGTCTCATTTTTCATTATTTTCCAACCAACAAAGGACACAGCTTTTATAAAAAATAAAGCCTAGAACCAGGTATGACTGCAACCATTCCTGGACCAGAGTCTTCTCTGACTATGTACAAGTACGAATAAAGTACTTCACACCTGGCTTCTCGCAATTTATCAGCAGTCTCTCACACAGATCTAATAGAAAGTAGAAGTAGACCACTGTCAAAAAGCAAGTAATGTCTAGAATGGTCACAGTTGCGCATGTGGAAATGATTCATAAATATTACATCTTTATATACACAATGGCACGGAGTCTTCCAGACTTGACCAACAGGTTTAGAGGACACGGGATCGCTTGCTGCTCAGTGAACCATGCTGAAAGAGAACAGACGGGACATATTTCAATCTCAAGTAGGTACTGTAATTAAAGCAAGACTGACCCGGGGTAATAAATGTAATAAGATATCTTAAATCAGCACAACAAATGACATGGTCGTATGAGAATTGACAGATGCAATATAAAAAATAAACATGTCTAAAGTTTTAAAATTTAATTCATACCGGAACTGATCAAGTTGAGACTTTGTTTGACATGACAGTTATACAGTTGAGGGCACAAAAATAATGTATGTACCCCACAAAGCATGTTTTTGATCCAGCAGAAATGTTGTGAAATACTTTTGAGACCCTTAAATTGTGTCAGAAATCCCAAGACAAACTATTTAGAAAGGAAGCAGAATTCTAAGTGTAGCTTTACTACACATTAATCAATGTATTACATTTTTTAGAAATATGTCAAGGTTTTGACCTACAGTATGGTAATACTGTATATATTAAAAGGGGAAATGCATTTTTCATGTAATTTTGGCTATCATTCAAGACAGATGTATTTTTTTATGTATTGTAACTTGTAAATAAAGTCTGCTTACAATGGAGTCAATAGGAGCTCCTCTTGTCAGCCAATAAAGCCCTCTAAATAACCATCCAAAAAGCGCCAACAATGCTCCACTTACATTTCGTGACTTGAATAATAACCAAGTATAGTGATATTGTTATTATAAGCGCTAACGCGGCATCCTAATAACAGCAGACATTGTACAGTAAGTGATGTTTATTATGTTTGTTGGCTCTCATGAAGTCTACAGTGAGTAATAATCAGTGATGTAGTCGAAGGACAAAGCAATCGTGATGCGTTTTTGAAATGAGTGTGCCACCGTATGCTTAAAATAAGCAAAATACGTAATTATTACATGTTATTATAAATGTGCCTGTTTATACATTACATATATACTTACATCATGTATATAAAACTTTAAATGAACTTGTTTTGACGTTTTTAAGGGCTTTATAGGCAGAATAGCGCAACTCCCATAGGCTCCATTGTAAGCTGACGTTTGCTTAGAAGTATTTACTAGTTAGAATGCATTAAAAATATGTTTTTGTCTCACATAAGGATTGTGAATGATAGGCAAAATTCCAAAATAAACGCAGTTCTCCTTTAAACACACCAAATGTGTCCTAAACACTGTGTACTGCGCATAAAAAATGAAAATGAAAAAATCTATACAATTGTCAAATAAATGACAACGAACAATATAAATAGGCTTTTCAGAAAATTACTTACTTTAGCCTGCTTGTAAAAATGAGGGGCCAACTCCACAAGCCAGGATGACTCCACAGCAGTCACATCTCGCATGAAGTACTTGCTCGTCTGCATCACTTCGTTGAAGACAACCCTGGAGAGAAGAGTGTTGCATGTCAACACAATACTGTAGTCGCTTGTTTATCGCTGTTAAATGCTTTGAGACCTTCCATCCATCCATTTTCTACCGCTTGTCCCTTTCGGGGTCACGGGGGGTGCTGAGAGCTATCTCAGCTGCATTTATGCGGTAGGCGGGGTACACCCTGGACAAGTCCCACGTCATCACAAGGCCAACACAGACAGACAGACAACATTCACACTCACATTCACACACTAGGGCCAATTTAGTGTTGCCAATCAACCTATCCCAAGGTGCATGTCTTTGGAGGTGGGAGGAAGCTGGAGTACCCGGAGGGAACCCATGCAGTTAGGGGGAGAACGTGCAAACTCCACACAGAAAAACCCAGAGCCCGGGGATCGAACCCAGACCTGACCGCGGTATATGAATTTCCGCGAAGCATGAATTAGCATTTATAAATTGAATTTTTTTAAATAGAGTTTAAAAAAACCTGTTTACGACCTTCTAAATCTGTTTTTTTACATTATGAAAGCCCTCTAACACAGTCATGTAATCCAATATAGTGGCCACTGAGGCTGATCAGTGGCCACAATCCCGGACAGCAAATGCTGATTGTTTTGGGCTCATCTACGGTAATTGCCAATCTTCTGTATTATTGATATTTTTAGTTAATTTTGAAATTTGAAAAAATGCTTAGCTTAGGCCAAAAATACATAAAATATGCTTAAAACAAAAAAAAAGTGCAATAGAGTGAAGTCACTAACTCTGAAGCGCGATGTGGCGAGGGACGACAGCAGTGTAATAATGTGTGTATAAATCAGGGCTGAGTAAACTTTTGTCCGGCAGTCTACGATGGCCTTAAAAGATTTGGCCTGGGGCCAAACCAATATATAGTACTGTGTATGAATAATTAGAATGAAAGCCTCATCTTCTATGAGCTGCTGATATGACATGTACATCACTGGAAAGTGCAGATCCTCTAGTTTCAGGGTTATTTTTTTATTTCATTAGAAAAATCTAATTATTTTGATATCGCAAACTTGCAAGCCTAAAAATAGCATTACAAATCCTGTCGCTGGACATGGCTTTAGTGCGCATGTTAACGGGCTGTCCATGCTTTGTATGAACTATCAATCAAAATGTTCAAACCATTTTGGAGGTTTCTCTCCATACAGTACAGAGGTGGGGTGAATATGAAGCTCACGCTCGTCTCGTAGGGTTCTGTCAGAGAAATTAATCGAATATGTTGGTTACTGAAACAGCAGGTGGTGGACAGTCAGAAATACAATCAATACGAAACATATACCTGTATGAACCAGAGTGGTGAATGCGTGCTGCATTGGAAAAAAATCCAGACGCAATGCACCTCAAAATCACATCTGGATCACCTGCAAGAGAGGATTGGTGATGAGGACTACTAGCAGCTAACAGTAGCATTCAACATTAGAATTCAAGGCCGGCTGAGCTGAATGAATATGCAAGACAGTAGATCCAATTAACATGACATACCTTCGCTGGAAGTCCACACCACCTTGAACTTGGTCATGAGACGCCGCAGCTGTTCTCGCACTGTTGTGGCGCGCTGCAGACCTTTGTAATTAAGATAATGCTGCTGACACCACTGGGAGCTCTTTTGGTGCTGAAGATTTTTTTTTTAAAGAGATAAGACTATTTTGATGTCCTGACTTGCCAGCAATAGGCGCATAAAAGTACACTCACTGTACCTTAAGGTAAGCTTCGTATACATTCAGCATGGTGAGGTGGTCGCCTTCAGCAACAGCAAATTTCCTGTGCTGGCGAGCCTGCAGGTTGAGGCAATATAAAGTGGTTAAATACCTCAATTGCTCTGTCAATTTATGACAATTATGTCATCATATTTCACTTACAGCATTTTTTTTCTGATTGGGTGGTATAACGAATATATTCTGAATTTGCATCATTGCGGCAATGGTGACAATCTCTTTGGAGCAGCCGAAGTTTCCCGACTCTAACAGCATCTTGGCAAACATGGGGCTGAGAGGGAACTCTGCCATCCGGATCCCAAGAGGATCGGTCAAACGTCCATAATTGTCCAAACCTGCAAATGGACACATACCCAGCCGAGTGAAAGGAGCACAGATATCTCTTTATACCGTACTTACAATGTATCAATGCCCCCAAGGTTTACAACTTTGGCAGGTTGGTAGACACAAACGTACATGCACAGTAGACAAGTGCAATGAGGTCGTTCACAGCTTGCAGGTATTAGAATGATAATGATTCGACAAGATTATCAATTTGCAAATGCTCCCCGACATGACATTTAACACGTTCATTATAAAAAGCAATACAAAAAATTCTAAGTTGTCAAGGTTAAAATTGATTATGTATTGTATAGATGACTAAAAATCTGATTATCTTGTGTGTTGGGGCAAGACTTTGCTTCTTTCTCCTACTTTTCAGACATACATTTCTTTGTTTATTTATATTTTTTCCTTTAATATTACTATATTTTTTTTTGTACATTAAGAAATTCTATTGGAAATGCTTATTTGTATGAATTTTTAAATATGTTTGTTTGTTGTTCAAACCGCGACCACTGCGACCCTGAAAGGGACTAACGGTAGAAAATGAATGGATGGATGGATGTTAATAACAGCTTTTGTTTATCTTTTGAGTATTTAAATCCTATTTCCTTTAGGCGGTTTCTTACAGTTCGGTCACAGACGGTGACTCCAGTTTCCGCCCATCTGTTCTTCATTTGTTTTGTTGTGCATGTTCCCATGTTGTTTGTACTTGTTCCAGATTTGAGACACAGCTGACTGAACAGTCAAAATCTTTTGCAACATTGTCTGACAATTAATCTGCTAGAAGTTTGATAATCCTCTCATTTGTTTCAATTGACAGCTCTCGTGTTTTAGCCATCATTCATGTCAATCCACCTACAGCCATTGCTCTCCAAGGTGTGGAACACTCCTTTTTAACTGCTAACTAATAAACAGATGTAATTTAAGGCAGGTGTTAGATTTGGAAAAGAAAAACATTACAAGTGAAGTGAAGTGAAGTGAATTACATTTATATAGCGCTTTTTCTCAAGTGACTCAAAGCGCTTTACATAGTGAAACCCAATATCTAAGTTACATTCAAACCAGTGTGGGTGGCACTGGGAGCAGGTGGGTAAAGTGTCTTGCCCAAGGACACAACGGCAGTGACTAGGATGGCGGAAGCGGGGATCGAACCTGCAACCCTCAAGTTGCTGGCACGGCCGCTCTACCAACCGAGCTATACCGCCCCTTTTAACCAATATGGAATCACCTACAAGGTGATTCCATATTGGTTAAAAAGGGCTTTTGGTATAGTATTGTTTTCAATCTGATCTAAAAATGAAATTGTTTCAGACTACCACCATTTATATTCTTGATTTATTTTAGTGTTTCTTAAAGCCAGAAAGATGACTATAGTTTTGTGTCATGTCTGTGTTAATCTGTTATTTTTCTAGACAATTTAAACAACTAAATGAACATACTCCAAATCTGGTGATTCTATATTTTTTTTCCAGGGGTCGTACTTGAGAAAGTATCATTAAATTACTCCTGTTGTAATCAGGCTAATATAATGGTAAAGTTTCTTACCTCCCAGAGCATACAGAAGTTCTAAAGCCTGAACCATGGTCTGGGCTGGAGGAGGCTGTGATGTAGAAAACAAGGAACAGAACAGATGAGTTCCTCACTTACTGTAAAATATATGCTGTAAAAATGCCAAATAACATGAAAGATGCATTACAAGCTTTTCCAGAACCTTGCAGCTGTGATTAATTAGATATTTATAGAAACTCACTAATTAGCAATATTTTACTTCATAACATTAAAATACATGGTGTTATTATTTTCACTAGTCGTTTCTCCATCGAGTTTCTAAGCAAACTAAAACATTTGGTGCAAAAGAATACATATATATATTTCAAAGTAGGGCTTTCAAAGTTAGTGTGTGTAACATACATGTGTGATGAATCACAAGAAATGCATGCATTAATAACGCAATTTATTTCAACCATACATGCTCCTTTACCTTAACTATAGACCTGAAAGATGCAGCAGATTGCTATATGGTCAGTGATCAGGTCAATTCCTACCAGTGTAAAGATGAGTTAGGAGGATCCGACAGGTGTGCTCAGTGAAATATTTAGCTTTATCATTTTGTACAAAACTAGACCATCCCCTCCCTTTCTGGTCATTTCTGTTAGCAGAAGAAATCCAATATTGCTAGAAAACTTCTCCCTTTTTAATGGCAAAATTATATCAAAATTGTTTAAAATGTGCACTTCATCCTACATTTTTACCAAATTTTGTGAAAATAAATGACATGCATTCAAGTAAAACTATTTTTCAAATTCCAGGTATGACATTCTGATAATAAAATTTAGTTTGTGTCAATTTATTGGGGTCTTTATTCAATTAGAGCAAACTAAGAATTAACTGTGATTTCCGAGAGTCTATAGTAATCTTAAAAAGCAGGATCTGGATGCATTGTTAAATGGTTTCAATTACATTACTATTATCTTTGCCTTTGGATGAAAGTGAAAGTGAGCTACTCACCGAAAGGAAGCTAAAGCGCAGAACGTTGTCAATGCCTAAAGCTTTGAGCTGCAAGATGACTGGGGCCAAATTAGTACGCTGCATTTCTGGCACAGTAGAAGGAGGCAGTCTCTCAAAGTCCTCCTCTGATAAAAAAAAAAAATGTGTTACCAGTGTGTGATCATACTCACAGGAGGAAATGTACGACCTGTTAAGACACGAACACACCTGTGTAAAGTCTGAAGCATTTCCCTGGTCGGTTCCGGCCTGCTCTCCCAGCTCGCTGGCTGGCAGAAGCCTTGGAAATGGGTGTCACCACCAGTGATTCAATAGCCGTACTGGGGTTATATGCACGTAGCTTGACGAAAGCACAGTCGATGACAAAAACGATGCCATTGATGGTAATGGAAGTCTCAGCTATGTTGGTGGCCACCACCACCTGAAAAAAGATATCAAATGTTATAACCATTGTTGGAAATGTGTCAAATTCACTGTAACAATGGTAACTACATCAGCACTTTGAAGTATAGGAGGGCTTAGTATTAAATGGATCAGTTATTTGATGGTCAGTTGTAAAGGACTGTTTTTACACATCTTAAAAATACAGGGTCAAATGAATTGCACTACCGAACCGCGACCAGCAAAAGGTGCTATTGGTCAAACTGTGGTACCGCCACTAGTGGTACGCCACAAAATCCTTTATTTAAAAATTCAAACTGTGTTACTGTTCAAACTGTGTGTAATGTCACAGTGGCTAAAATCTTAAATATACTTGTTAAATAAAACCTCTGCCTTGTTTTAATAAATATTTAGGCCTACTATGCTACTGTATTTTAATGTTGGTCATTATGGTGGTACTCAGGGAGCCAAGTGTTTTCTGAGGTGGTACTTGGTGCAAAACATTTGAGAAGCACTGGTCTAAAGCATTTAATGTTTAAATGGGCTGTTTTCAACTTGCTCCAAGTTACATTTTTCAAACCAAAAAAATATAACAAAAACATTACAGGCTAGCTTACATTACTATAAGTGGTTTAACAGAAAATATATATTCTATATTTTTCACAATTACTAATTATATTGAATAAAAGTTGTTCGTCGGTCTGAGGAATCTTCCTGGCCTTAAGAGTTGTCAATCCCCGAAGGCTTGTACACACGTGTACGTAGCGAGCGCATGCACAGACACAAAAGCAGTCCAAGAGTAGCGACTAACAATTTGCAGTCACGGTTTTTGTTATGATAAAATATACATTCAATGATAGCTAACATAAGTAACTAAATTTAGCCAAATTACGATCTTTGACTAACATCACAAAATGTGCATGCACATGTTATTTACGTGCAGAGTTTACTTCATTGTGTACTAAAAGTGAGGCAGTGGTGATTTCTCTAAGACTGCAAGGGAGCTTCCCCCTTTTTTTCTTTTTTTCCCCTCTTTTCAGCCCTCCCAACCCGGCACCAGACGGGCCCGCATGGCCACAGCACAGGGCGGCCCAAGCCAGACCCCCTCCCACCCCCCAGGGGAAGGTGGAAGCCCAAGAAAACCCGAAGCCAGAGGGGCACGGACTGGCCCGCGCCCGACAGCGGCAATCCCCCCAACCCGCCCGACAGTCCACCACCTAAACCAAGGCGACCGCCCCCAGCCCCACCCACACCCCAAGCCCCGTCCAAGCACCTCCATCCACCCCCAACCGCAGAACCACACGTTGCAGGCCCACCTCAGGGACAGAGCCACAGCCCTGGCCCCCATGGGAGTCAGGTCAGGAAATAAATCAGCGGTGCCCAAAGAGATCGGAATTCTGTCAGTTGTTGTTTTGATTCAGCAGACATTCTTTCCAAAACTATATGATCTGATAAAATGTTTTTGTAAAGGTTTATACATAAATTATTTTTTGATTTACATTTCATGAGAATAGTTTTCTTGGCGATGCCTAATGCGTTGATAAGGAGGTATGTTTTGTTTGTATCAAATTTAGTTGCGGAGAGATCACCCAACAGGCAAAGGGAGGGGGAGGTGGGAATGGGAATCTCTAAGGCTAATGACAGGTTCTCGCACACTCCACGCCAGAAGTGAACCTACAATCTGATATATCACTTTTCTGCAGAACTTTGTTTTAAAAATGTGTCTCTGCATCTGTCCTTGACACTTGCGTTTTAGGCTGGCTATTCTGGAAACAAACCCTGCCCGTACTGCTTGGTGCCACGTCTGACCTGCTGT
Source organism: Entelurus aequoreus (assembly GCF_033978785.1). Taxonomy (NCBI): domain Eukaryota; kingdom Metazoa; phylum Chordata; class Actinopteri; order Syngnathiformes; family Syngnathidae; genus Entelurus; species Entelurus aequoreus. The sequence goes on from NC_084737.1 coordinate 46,387,376, forward strand.
GACGTAGATTACCGTAATAACTCGTATATCACTCAAATAGCAGATTTCAACCACTGAAATACTATCTATAGTACAAGACTTAAAACGTCCGGTAGTCCTGTTTAATAATTAACGGGTCGTATGCGGCACTTAATTTTCTCAGGTTGTACTTGGCCAATATAGCTGATTCTGATACATGAAAGAACAGGTGAGCGAGACCACAAATCACTCCAAACACCATTCTTGCGAATTGGAGTTGGCATTTTCTATATGAGAGAGCATAGTAGGGCCATATATTGAATGGTTTGAATGAGGAAGAGGGTTGGTCAGAAACGTGACATACAGCAGTTTTAATAAACCAATTGGTTCTTGTTTAGCCAATGCACCACCACTCAACCACTGTGCATGGATTGATTAGGACAATATTCACATCTGCTAATTTATCGACCAACCCCCTCAAACAACTTAATGGAATTGGTAACAATACTTGGTAACATACTTTACGAACTGTAGCAGGCACCCGCTCAAAGACCTTCATCTGCTCTGCGTAAGGTAAACCAGAATACATCGGCAAAACTCTCAGGTGTTTCCTTATGCCTTGTCGTGACAAAGACCTGGCCTGGTCCTTCAGGAGAGACGCCACCTTCTCTACTTCTTCCTAGGGAGACATTTTTTAAGGTATAATAATGAAATTCAAAATAGAATGAGCACAGGATGTAAAAAAGTGCATGAAGCCTTTAAATTTATGCTAGTCATGTAAATGTAGTAAATATAACCGCACACCTGCCCAGTCAGAAACACCAGAACATCCCCACTCTCTTCTGTATCATGTATTTTCATCACCGTCTCAACTGTGGCCTTCACGTAATCGGGTACAGGACTGATGACACACCATACAGGAGGTAAGGTTGGGTTTAGTCACTAAATTAAAGCTAGTTCATTTAAATACCTGACAGTGTAGAAGATATCAACTGGGAATGTCCGTCCCTCCACTGTTAGGATTCCGCATGTGTCCTTGTTAGGATCTCCTGACTCGTTCAGGTTGAAGAACTCATGGAATTTCTTTAGAGAACAAGAATTGTATTGTTAGCAAGAAAACCATTCTTATTTAATATATTATGCTAACATTTATCAAGAAGGAATTACTGCTCGCCCACTTTTAATACTTATAACTACAAAATGTAACTATTAACTAGTATTGTTTGCTAGTACTTTGCATGCAAATTATATTTTAAAACATTTAAATGACCAAATGTGCCTTGTTAAAGACAAATCCATTAAACATATACCGCAGTTTGACTAAGTGTGTAGACCTTCAAAACAAAAAGTCGATTTCAGAAATGACATTTCAGCTGATGTTGAAAACTGAGCCAAGTTTTGCCCTGATTAAGTCTTTCTTTCATAGTTTCATCACATTTGTCAGTACAACGTGATCTGGCCTGAAGGTGACTCATCTTTTTTCTTATCACAACAGCATATCTCTTCATCTTAATGACACGGATACCTTGGCATCCAGAGTGGCAGAGGCCACAATCAGCCGCAGGTCTCGACGTTTCTTCTGGATCTGACAAGAAACAAAAACATTTTTCAAAGCTCATGAAAATTAATCAGCCAATAGTGTGAACTTGGGTTACCTTCTTCAACAGACCAATGGCAATGTCAGTGTACAGGGTTCTCTCATGTGCTTCATCCAGCATCAATACACTGCGGAGAAAAGCAGAGAACACTATAGATACCAGCAACCACTAAGAGTCAATCTTTACAGTTTAGTTGGACTTTGTACCTGTATTTTTTAAGCAGGGGGTCAGCCATCATCTCCCGCACCAACATTCCATCTGTAAGGAACTACAACAAACAGCTACGGTTAACTAATATTCTTTAAGTCAAGGTGGCTAACATGCTTTAGTGCAGTGGTTCCCACCTAGTTTGGCTACAGAACCCACCCTCACCCCATAAAAACGGGCAGTGACTCAAATTGGTCATCACTACATACAGAGTGCAATATTGCAAGAATGTATTTCTAAATTATTCAAATGATTATAGTATGACTGTCTTCAACTAAGGATTTTCATAGTTGTTATATTTTGCACATAATGGACCTTTACATTTTAACGATCACAGCTACAATGGGAACACAGCCCCACAGAGTGCGATTACACGTAGTAATAAACACTGGTCACTACGTGCCGTAATGCCACATGGATGTACATGTACACTATATTGCCAAAAGTATTTGGCCACCTGTCTTGACTCACATATGAACTTGAAGTGCCATCCCATTCCTAAGCCATAGGGTTCAATATGATGTCGGTCCACCTTTTGCAGCTATTACAGCTTCAACTCTTCTGGGAGGGCTGTCCACAAGGTTGCGGAGTGTGTTTATAGGAATTTTCCACCATTCTTCTAAAAGCACATTGGTGAAGTCACACACTGATGTTGGTTGAGATGGCCTGGCTCTCAGTCTCCGTTCTAATTCATCCCAAAGGTGTTCTATTGGGTTCAGGTCAGGCATCCACGTCTTTATGGACATTGCTTTGTGCACGGATGCACAGTCATGTTGGAAGGGGATGGGGCCCGCTCCAAACTGTTCCCACAAAGGTTGAGAGCATAGAATTGTTCAAAATGTATTGGTATCCTGGAGCATTCAAAGTGCATTTCACTGGAACTAAGGGGCCAAGCCCAACTCCTGAAAAACAACCCCACACCATAATTCCTTCTCCACCAAATTTCACACCGAAATGTACCGTTCTCCTGGCAACCTCCAAACCCAGACTCGTCCATTAGATTGCCAGATGGAAATGCGTGATTCATCACTCCAGAGAACGCGTCTCCACTGCTCTAGAGTCCAGTGGCGACGTGCTTTACACCACTGCATCCGAAGCCATTAAGCTCTCTGCGTACTGTACGTGGGCTAATTGGAAAGTCACATGAAGTTTGGAGCTCTGTAGCAACTGACTGTGCAGAAAGTCGGCGACCTCTTTCCACTATGCGCTTCAGCATCCGCTGACCCCTCTCTGTCAGTTTACGTGGCCTACCACTCCGTGACTGAGTTGCTGTTGTTCCCAAACTCTTCCATTTTCTTTTAATAAAGCCGACAGTTGACTTTGGAATATTTAGGAGCGAGGAACTTTCACGACTGGATTTGTTGCACAGGTGGCATCCTATGACAGTTCCACGCTGGAAATCACTGAGCTCCTGAGAGCGGCCCATTCTTTCACAAATGTTTGTAGAAACAGTCTCCATGCCTAAGTGCTTGATTTTATACACCTGTGGCCGGACCAAGTGATTAGGACATCTGATTGTCATCATTTTGATGGGTGGCCAAATACTTTAGGCAATCTAGTGTAAGTTAAAAAAACGATTGTCACACACACACACTAGGTGTGGTGAAATGTGTCCTCTGTATTCGACCCATCCCCATGTTCAACCCCTGGGAGGTGAGGGGAGCAGTGAGCAGCAGCATGCGCCGAGCTCGGGAATCATTTGGTAATTTAACCCCCAATTCCAACCCTTGATGCTGAGTGCCAAGCAGGGAGGCAATGGGTCCCATTTTTTGTAGTTTTGTATGGCTCAGGGTTTAAACTCACAACGTCCCAGTCTCAGGGCGGACACTAACCACAAGGCCACTGAGCTGGTTTATGGCTATATACTATAGCCAAAAGTAGGTGAGAGAGGCAAGCGGCTGTGTGCGTGCGCTTTGAGAGACACTGCTGTAGATTTGTTTTATTAAAGTAATTATTAATCAACCACCTCTTTGTCATCTATTCAACAGTTCGATCAAAAGTTGCAGCTCATTATCTACACACAAAAACACCAGAATCCAAGAGATTTGTAACTTCAGTTGGGACTCGCCTCTCTCCCATAGAGGGAGGAGAGGGTTCAATGTCCAATTGTTCGACTGTGAGGTCAATAGTCGAATCAGGCTCCTTCAGATAAAATTGTCGTAAATTCTCAGGTATCTGGGCACAAACAGTCTTTTATTTTGGAATTAAAACTCCTTCCATCAATCCACAAAGCCTTGTGAATGAACTCTGAGACCTTCAAAAGTTTTGTTTCCATGATTCTATGTCCGAAAATGTATTTTGAAAAAACTCTCTCTCCCCCAATCTTTATTTGTTTCAGACTTGCATTTGCTTCGAGACCTTCTTGGTTGTAGCGTCATGTTCGTGGCGCAGTCTCTGATCATTTCTTGATTGATTCTTTCTATTTAACATCAGCATAGCCATTGGAGACGCAATATTTGTCATCTGTGCCAGTACTACAGCGAACATCAGGTAGAGCAGAGCTAAACTGTTGACTTACAAAGAGTCGCAAAGAATCTTTGTTTTGGTATGACGTCATAGTAAACCGGAAAAGCAATACATTTATCTGCGCTGAAAGGAAATAGGCGCCCCCCAGTGTACAGGAGGCGCACAGCGTATGACCAATCCTCGTATTAAAGAGTGAATGGGCACTTGGACTTCACATGTAGGTGTGAAAATACAAAAAATAACTAAACATTTGAGAAATCAGAATAAATTAGTGCATAGAAACAAAGTGGTTGTCTTCCAATTGGTCTTCTTTTTAATAAAGACAGGCGGAAAAAAAAAAAGATCACAAGCAATCCGAACATCGACATCTTGAAAGTAAACAAACTTTTGTCGCATCTGCCTTATGTCACTGCTGGCAAACAACAAGGGTTGATGACATAGCGAGACTCGATCCACGTCTGTATACATTAGGGGCATATTTGCAATACTTTGCCATGGCACTACGGATAGTTCAGATTTGTGTTTGTCTCTTTTCTAAAAGGGGTCATGTGATTTTAATTCTACATATAAAACACTTCCTTGAGGTCTACATAACATGTAATGGTGGTGCTATGGTCAAAATGTTGCATGGACTTTGTTTTACAGACCATCTTTAAGCCGCTTTCTGATTGTCTCTTCAGAATGGGCAGTTTTGTGGGCTGTCTTATTTACATGCCGATGTTCTCTTCCATGCCAAGCCCACTTCGACTGTGTCTCCACTCCGTCAGCCATGTTGCAGTTTTTAGCGCTTTTGTATCAGGTCTACTGACCGATATAAGTTACAACTATACGTTACTTTTTATCAGAAATGGCAACATCTGAGAATTTTAGCATGCATGTGCATGTACGACTCGAGCCAGTCTGTCCCACAATAAGAGATTAGAACAAAATAAGGAACTTATTGACTACAATTTTGAGCTAGAACTGAATTAAAAATGGCAGATTCCTGCAAAGCTCTTCAGGTAAACCTCTACCATATATGGAGATATCTGTTCATCTCACAAGGGCAAAATATGTCATTAAAGACTCAAATTCCAAACGGCTCATTTGGAGCAAGTTTAGAAGAAGGCAAGATTGTTCTATAAATACCTCGCCATGCCTCCATGGTTTGATTTAAATTTTTCAGGACACATACACAAAAATAGGTAGTAACAGGTAGGGCTGGGTGATATGGCCTTTTTTTAATATCGCAATATTTTAAGGCCATATCGCGATACACGATATATATCTCGATATTTTGCCTTAGCCTTGAATGAACACTTGATGCATATAATCACAGCAGTATGATTCTATGTGTCTACATTAAAACATTCTTCTTCATACTGCATTAATATATGCTACTTTAAAACTTTCATGCTGAGAAGGAAATCACAACTAAAAAAAATCACTATTTGTTTTCATACTGTGTTGATCTGGAAATGTTTGCCTCGGCATTTGGACGGTGTGGGCGTGTGGCACCGAACAGAGGTGTTGACATGCGGAGTAAGCACTCTTCATTCTCTAGCAGGTGACTTTTTAAATGATGCTACATATTAGCAGTAGTGCTACTTTTTATAGCAACGCTTTTGCCCCACACTTGACAAATTACGGTTGTCTGTTCGACATACTCCCACTTGAAGTCAAACCACCGCCAGACGATGGACCCCCTGCTGTTTTTGGGGGGAATTAATTACGCCTTCATTTGTTACCAGATTCGCACCTTCTTTCTCTCGTATTACCACTCGCACGGCTGCGCTAGCATCACAGCTAATGTTACCCATGCTGCTACCTCTTTGCTGCGCGAGGGTGTATACGTATGTGACGTATGCCGTGACAGTATGTGACGTGTGTAAGAAGGTGCGCTTGTCTGTCTGTGAGAAGGAGACACAGGAAAGAGCAAGGAGAGCCTGTAGTGTAATGCCAGCAGCTAAAAGCAACTGCGTGAGAACGTATACTCGAATATCACGATATAGTCATTTTCTATATCGCACAGAGACAAACCCGCGATATATCGCGTATATCGATATATATTGCCCAGCCCTAGTAACAGGTAACAAAAGTTGGTTTTGCACAATTGGACCCCTTTATTTGAACATCGGAAATCAAATAACTTTTGCAAGATATCCTACTTTATTGACCAGACAAATACCTACTGAAAATTGTGTTAGGGAATACCTTGATCCTGGTAGCTTGGGGGTCAGAGCAGTCGTCAAATCTGATGGAGTAGCCCACCTCATGTCCTATACGAGCGCCTCTCTCCTCTGCAACGCGGCCGGCCACCTGGCACCAAGACAGAGGAGCAGAAGTGCTTGACACGGCCACGTCCTTGAGTGTTAAACTGATGTTCCTTGAGTGAAAGGACTCTGGCAAAGAAAAAGCTGTTGCAGGACATCTGCAGAGCTCTTACAGAGATAGCAGCCACGCGTCGAGGCTGTGTCACGCCAATCACCCTCCCTTCTGCTGCCCAGCCAGCCTCCAGCAGGTACTGATGGGAAATAAGTGACAAAAAGATAGCTCCAGATGAGAAGAGCACACTGATGAGCTGACACAACACAAACTGAGCTCAAGCACCTCAGAGGTGGTTAAGGTTAAGCCACATTAGGAGCATCACTGCATTGCAGCAAAGGACATATTCTTATTCCACTGAAGACAAAATACCATCATCCATCCATCCATTTTCTACCGCTTGTCCCTTTCGGGGTCGCGGGGGGGTGCTGGAGCCTATATCAGCTGCATTCGGGCGGAAGGCGGTGTACACCCTGGACAAGTCGCCACTGTGTCAAAATGTTGTACAAACCTGAGGTATCTGTGTCGTCTTTCCACATCCGGTTTCTCCAACTATGATGACAGTCTGGAAGCTTTCCACCAAGTACAGGATGTTGTTTCTGTGCTGGATAGACAACAATTGTGCCCCATGAGATACAGTTACTTCACCTCGGTGGGGCGTCAAGTATCTCGGAAATTGTTAGGCACACCTTGAAAACAGGGAGCTTCTGCCTCTGCTTCTCTATGGACAGCGCAATGAACGGGTTGAAGACGGCTGTGGAACCAATTGTCTCCGTGTTAAGTTCTCGCTCCTCGGAGATCCCCGGTGCTTCGGACCCTGAACGAGGCACAGGTAGTGGGTTGAGGTGTACCGAGACTTACAATGCGATGCGCTGTTAGCTAGTATTTAGTTAGTTAGCTGGCGCACTTTGCGCCCCGTGTTTTATTTTGAAAGGTAACATCTGAGCTATGTATCGCGCAGATTCCAAATTGACCAAAAACATGCAGGCGCTGATGGGCCTGTGTAGCTGTTTGTAGTCTAATCAATTTAATGACGGATATATTTTTTTTAAGTTCTGCTTTTACAATTATCTAGAATTACTTACCCGGCTTCCAAAATTTCATCGTGGAACGGCGAGCCGCCATCTTGGATTTACGTCACAGCGTTTTTCCGCTTGTTGATGACGTCACATGCCAAAATAACGTCTCTTTAAAAAAAATAAAAATTATTCAAATACACATTAGGATTATCGCACAGTATTTTAACCAGTTACGAACGGTTAATGCAAGGTATCTCTATTGTTACTTTATTGAAAACCTTTTGTCTAACAGTAATTTCAGAGTAAAATACTCAGACATCATATTGTCCCTCCAACTGCTACTATCTTATTAATTGCCAGATGAATAATTATTATTGAGTACTGTAATGTTTGTTACTGTATCACAGCATATCATAGTTGCAACACTATGGATGTTTTAAAGGTAAATAACTGTCCATCACTCAATACAAATATATCCACTAGGGCAGGGGTGTCAAACTCAAATACAGAGTGGGCCAAAAATTAAAACTGAACAAAGCCGCGGGCCAAGGTTGAACAATTTAACCTTTTAATAGGGATCCAAACAAGTTTTGCATTGAATATTGAACAAGCAAGGCTTATCTTTATAGTGACATGCAAAATCGAGTTTCAAATGATAATAATAATAATTCAAAAATATCAATGGCATATCAAATAAAATTTAAATTAAAATGTAATGCCTCTTTTCTATTTGCAGCCTTCTGAGTTAAATATCAAAATAAACTTTTTCCACCGGCCAATAATACATTAGAAAATAAAATAACAATAATGAATGAATCAAACATTCAAGCCTTGAAGTAGCAAGAGAAAGTGCATGAATAAAATGTTAATTATTGCTCAGTTTGCTACACTGATTTGCTTTAACACTGAATATGGAACAAGCAACGCTTATATAACTTAATAGTGCAAAATCAACTTTCAAAAAACAAACGAAAAAACATCAATGGTCTATTAAATACAATTTAAATAAAAAATGGAATGCCTCTTTTCTATTTGCAGCCTTCTGAGGTAAATATCGACATTAACTTTTTCCACAGGCTAATAAATTTGAAAATAAAATAACAATGAATAAACCAACCATTCAGGCCTTTTTACTGCTCAGTTTGCAACACACTGATCTAATCTGATGTGCCCAAGCCAGATACCTGACATCTTTTCTGGGATGCTAGTTCATTAATGTCAGGGCTCAGGTGGGCGGGGTTTGGTGGTAGCAGGGGGTGTATATTGTAGCGTCCCGGAAGAGTTAGTGCTGCAAGGGGTTCTGGGTATTTGTTCTGTTGTGTTTATGTTGTGTTACGGTGCGGATGTTCTCCCGAAATGTGTTTGTCATTCTTGTTTGGTGTGGGTTCACAGTGTAGTGCATATTTGTAACAGTGTTAAAGTTGTTTATGCGGCTACCCTCAGTGTGACCTGTATGGATGTTGATCAAGTATGCCTTGCATTCACTTATGTGTGTGTAGAAGCTGCATATATCATGTGACAGGGGCCGGCACGCTGTTTGTATGGAGGAAAAGCAGACGTGACGACAGGTTGTAGAGGACGCTAAAGGCAGTGCCTTTAAGGCACGCCCCCAATATTGTTGTCCAGGTAGAAATCGGGAGAAATTGGGGAGAATGGTTGCCCCGGGAGACTTCCGAGAGGGGCACTGAAAATCGGGAGGGTTGGCAAGTATGAGTATTAGCGGTGAATGCGGTGTTACAGCGGCACTGCCGCTGTATAATACCGGCGGGCCAGCTCTAATGTTAATTTAATATTGCATCATGGGCCTAATGAAATTACGCAGCGGGCCAAATTTGGGCCAGAGTTTGACACCCATGCACTAGGGCATTTTATAAATTGTGATTTAAAAATTCTAGCACATACATATATATATATATTCATATAACTTAGGAGGCAATGAAAACCTGAAACAAAAAATCAAAGAGGCCAAACATATTCGAAAATGGAGGCCAAATGAAGCCTATTTAATGATTCCCAAAAGATTTGATCAGAAAATACAATCCTTTTAAACACCAGGCAAACAGTATCATTACAACTTTGTAAGAACTCAGAACAAAAGTTCTCAACTATAAAATACTGAGCATTATGTTCCATCAGGCATGACATAACAAAGGTACGTACCGGTATTTTGAGTACACCAATGTTGTCGACATGTTCATTATACAGAAATTACAGGATATCTTAAATTAATTTCAAATTTCAAAACAAGCGGTGAGACTGATCTGGAAGCTCCGTGTGATGGAACCAATCTTAAAATACATATACGCTAAATGACACAATTAGATATGCGAACAGGCTAAATTTAGCTTACATGTGTGAACAGTATTTCCTCACCGTTGCCTTGCCTGGAAAAAAATGCATCCACCTTTAAAACCAGACACACAGTAGCTGATAAAAGAGTTGGCTATTGCCCAAATAATAATTTAGCAATATTTTTATAGACAGGCAACTGACAAATATTAATGTCTATTGTTATTAATACATCTGATTGTTGTTTTTATGTTAAAAAAAAATAAAAGCAAAACTGTTGCGGTGTTGCATTAACCTTGGAACTCGACGGACCAGCTCTTCAGTACAAATCAAGCAGATAAGACTGTAGCAAGTCATGAAAAATATGAACTTCTACATAATGCATGTTCTATCAATACATCGACACTAACCAATCTCAATTAACGTATGTGATTAGTGTTTCTTAGACACAATGAAAACATCTTGAGGAAATGAGAAAGACAAATGGAAAGTTGGGGCCCCTTTAAAACAGAACCAACCAAAAGAAACTGATTTAATTGCGTCCATTCTCAAACAACTATTCCCATGATGCAGTACACACGGAAGAGGAGTCCGACTGGGTATGTCGCCACCTCCCAAGCCATGATTTCCGTGCGCCTTGACCATTGACACAAATGTTCGTATAAAGTGTCCTGTGGAATCCTTTCAGTCAAAATGTAGGGCTGTGTAAAATATTACCCACACCACCTGGGAAGGACAAACAAATGACAGGCATGAATAATTCTGGTAAAATCTCTGAGTTAATTGAATACTCACCAAGAGAACAATACCTACTCTAAGGCTGTACGGTTTTGAGAAAAAACCTAATTGCAATTTTTCTCTCAAAAACATACATATAAATGCATAAAACTGCAAAAATAACGAGTGAAGGAAGACATGTTGGTTTCGGACTGTTAATCAACATATTCTTGTCTACACATTCGAACAAAATGCAATAATTTACTTTTTAAAAATTTATATATTTGGGTTTATGCAGACAGACTCAGAGCTTTTGTCTACATCATGCTCTTAAACTGAATAAATAACCGATAAATATACAGTGATTATAATGTAATATGATCTTAATATATAATAATAATGCAAGTGACCATTTAAAAGAATATGAACTTTTATTTCTAGTTACTGTAGAAGTGTTTACCATTGTAATGTAATTGAAATTTAAATAACTTTTAGTTATCCTCAATAAATAAACAAACCCCCAAAAATGGACTAATTTCTATAAGCAAAATTTAACTTAATATTGAACATCAAATGAGGTTGGGCTTTGTCTTTTTTTGTTGTTGCCATCACGGCATTCATGCTTGTTCGCCCATGTTGTATTATCACGTGACATTTGGCTTTAAAATCATATTTTTTTCCTCTTAAATTGTTTTACTTTGCAGAACTTCACTAGCGAGTAGCGAGGCACTCTGTAAGTGATTCCTGTGAGTGTAAAGCTGGCAGTCTTGCTCTCCGCATACCAAGAAAAAGACTGTGGATGACTGAGTAAAGGGCTCACTGGGTTCGGTTAATTCTACTGTTGAACAAACGTGCTCAGGTGCTGAGAGCGATGCAAACAGTGAGACATCTTTCTACCAATTGAAGCGAGAGACAAAGGAACACGAGGCTCAACAATACTGATTGGCAATTATTTCTGTCACTCAAATGCCAGTGACGACAGTTATGTTATCACACTAATTAAAACCTCAATGTCGATTAATCCTGCAGCCCTCTCCTACTCCCTAATTTATTTGTCAAATGATGCTATCAAAATACTAGATCCATCCATCGATTTTCTACCACTTGTCCCTCTCGGGGATTTGTGTAAGTTATTTTCCATTTTTTTTAAATCCCTGATTTAATACTATTTAGGAGTTTTTCAGAGAGTCTATGATCCCTAAGCCCGGGCAGATAATACATTTAGCTATATATTGTCTCAAAAATTATTGCCAATAAAGCATATTATTGTCATCATTTTTTGAAACCAATTGAAGCACTAATTTAATCATAATACATAATAATAGTAAACGCAATAAACTTGGATTTTTCATTAGTATTTTTTACCATTGTAATTGGAATGTCAAAAACTTTTGATTATTAAGTTAAAAAAACAATGTACATAAAATGGACTCAATCTTTGTTAGCAAAATTTATACTGAAATAAATATTGAATATTTCGAAGCTCAGTTCTGGTACCAGTTGGAAAATCTTTTTTTTTTTGGGGAGTGGAGAGAGGGAGAGAGGGGGAGAGAGAGAGAGAGAGAGAGGGGGAGAGAGAGAGAGAGAGAGAGAGAGACAGAGAGAGACAGAGAGAGACAGAGAGAGACAGAGAGAGACAGAGAGAGACAGAGAGAGACAGAGAGAGACAGAGAGAGAGAGAGAGAGAGAGAGAGAGAGAGAGAGAGAGAGAGAGAGAGAGAGAGAGAGAGAGAGAGAGAGAGAGAGAGAGAGAGAGAGAGAGAGAGAGAGAGAGAGAGAGAGAGAGATAGCCATCACTTTCCAAACACACCTGATGTACTGGATTATCCGTACATGTTGATAAATTAAGTTTGCTTGTGTTTGAAGTCGAAATATTCCAACACTGGAAATTTGGCTTTGCAATAATCTGTTCTCCTTCTTATTTTGTTACCTTGCAATGCTTCTCACCAGCAACAAGCAAGGTTCTGTTACTGTCGGAAGTTAGCAGTCCCGCCTCTACTCACAGAGACAAAGATTGTGGATGACTGACAAGAGGGTTTATACGAATATAGCAATATATCGATGCTGGCAAAGTTATCCAGTTCAATGTCATTTATCGTTTGATTAATTGACTTTTTGATTAACAGCCCAGGCCTAATAATCCCACAGTAAAAAATCTTCCCACCAGAAAAAGAGCAAAAGATGTCATGAAGCCTTCTTTGGTGAGCTCCCACGTTCCCCCGTACTCCTCCTCATCGATCTGCTGAAAGCTGCTGAAGTATACGTACAGGACACCCGCATTGATGATGCAGAATCTGAAGAAGCAAATGCAAAAAGGGAATATCAGCCTTTCAGAACAAACAAATGCAACATATAAAGTATGAGGAAATATGTTTAAGTCAGCAGTAGCTGAGGTTGGTCGGCAAAGCTGAAGAAGAATGCTTACTTACATGGCTATTCCCAAAAATCCTTTCAGTGGGGCAACCCCCCAAATTACACCAAGGATCACCGCAATGATTTGCCGCAGCCAGTAAATGACATCTAAAAACTCATCCTGCAACGACAAATGGGATTAAATAAATCACTGCAGCAATGTTACAAATTGATCCAAATAAATACTATGTTGTGTTGATAACAATTGTGTGCAATTCTATTAGGGTTGCGCTATATAAATGATAGAAATATGGCCGACAATAGAGATTTGAATACGAATGTCATGTCGTGATAATGCATGTTGATGACAAGTTTTAGCGGTCCCCGCCAAATTTGACAGCGACAAGCTGTAGGGAACGCTTCCTCAGCGCAACGCAGCATCGTCGCCAGGGATATAGCAGCAAACGTCCTTCCACATTGCAAAGCTGCTTCTAAGTCACTAACCAAGTACCATTAACACTGGAGGACGAAGAATAGCCAAAAATTCTAAACTACACACCACAAGGGGAAACAAGAAGCCATGCTAACTGGAGCTCTTAAATGTAAACAGATCATTACAAATATTGACGATACCAAGTATAGTATCCAGGGCTGCACTTGGTTAAACTGGGGCCTTAAACAGAATATAATACAACCGGAAATGATGTTACCACATACATCATATTAGCAGCATTTTGCAATCCGTTTTGAAATGGTTCTATTATATGCCCAAATAACATATTGTGATGTATTGTTAGCACAAGAGGATGCAATGTATATCGCAATATACCTGTAGATTTTAGGCCATACAGCACTACCCTAAGTGCAATTAATAACTACATGGAATAACATTTTTAATACACAAAAATATATGGTCACTTGCATCTGAATTTAAGGGCAGTTAATTACTGTTCATTTTCAATATACTTTGACTATTTTTGAGTTATAACAATGACTAGGAGTAGTGTTGCACACACTATGTGGTGGTAGTTGACCTTAGGTCACAGTTTGGTGTCATGGAACAAAAACTGAGATCCTCACTTAAGTCGGAGTCAACAAAACAGTAACGAAAGAATGAATGGACATGGTTTCTTCTTGGCAAAATCATTGAATATAAATTGTTGGCAGTGAAAGACTGCACATTCATGCAATGTTTGTCATGCATGTACAACTATGCCACTAACACTTTAAATCATTCAGATTGGACTGCGTTTAAAAAAAATGAATAGTACTAATCTTTAGCATGAGTGCAAGCTAATGTGCTCTGGTTAGCAAATCAGGTATTGGGAAGCCAACATGACGGATTGTATATCTAGAGCGCTGCTGACTGACCTTCTCCTCCCAAACTGCATTACTGTTGAACGCTTTGCTCCATGTGGATTGTTTTACACCCCCATTCTGTAGATGATTTTCTTCTTTCCGCTTCACGCTGCTCGTCATTCTCCACGGCTTCCTTTAGACACCAGTGTCGAAAAACAACAACTCAAAAGGACTTAAAAGTAAAGTAACGTGAATTAGTATAGTTGAATAAGGTTAGGTATTTGCGGTGAGGACTGTCCGCTGATCTGACAGATTTCAGAAGCTAGTTTGCAAAGGCCGACTGAGCATGCGCAACGTTGTTTGACCCCGACGAGGAACAGCCAATCAGAGAGTGCGACGTCCCTGCGTTTATGTTGCCAGTAAGGTCAGTAAGATCTACAGCGACATCAGGTGGTCAGTTTCGGTACATATAAATACATGCATAAACAGTCGTGGTCAAAAGTTTACAGACACTTGTAAAGAACATAATGTCATGGCTTTCTTGAGTTTTCAATAATTTCTACAACTAAATTTTTTTTTGTGATAGAGTGATTGGAGCACATACTTGTTTGTCACAAAAAACATTCATGAAGTTTGGTTCTTTTATAAATGTATTATGGGTCTACTGGAAATGTGACCAAATCTGCTGGGTCAAAAGTATACATACAGCAATGTTAATATTTGGATACATGTCCCTTGGCAAGTTTCACTGCAATAAGGCGCTTTTGGTAGCCATCCACAAGCTTCTGTCAAGCTTCTGGTTGAATTTTTGACCACTCCTCTTGACAAAATTGGTGCAGTTCAGCTACATTTGTTGGTTTTCTGACATGGACTTGTTTCTTCAGCATTGTCCACATGTTTAAGTCAGGACTTTGGGAAGGCCATTCTAAAACCTTAATTCTAGCCTGATTCAGCCATTCCTTTACCACTTTTGACGTGTGTAAAGGAATGGAGAAAAGGTGAGGCCTTTAATCCCAGGAACACCATACCTACCGTCAAGCATGGTGGTGGTAGTATTATGCTCTGGGCCTGTTTTGCTGCCAATGGAACTGGTGCTTTACAGAGAGTAAATGGGACAATGAAAAAGGAGGATTACCTCCAAATTCTTCAGGACAACCTAAAATCTTCAGCCCGGAGGTTGGGTCTTGGGAGCAGTTGGGTGTTCCAACAAGGCAATGACCCCAAACACACTTCAAAAGTGGTAAAGGAGTTCCCAAATCAGGCTAGAATTAAGGTTTTAGAATGGCCTTCACAAAGTCCTGACTTAAATGTATGGACAACGCTTAAGAAACAAGTCCATGTCAGAAAACCAACAAATGTAGCTGAACTGCACCAATTTTGTCAAGAGGAGTGGTCAAAAATTCAACCAAAAGCTTGTGGATGGCTACCAAAAGCGCCTTATTGCAGTGAAACTTGCCAAGGGACATGTAACCAAATATTAACATTGCTGTATGTATACTTTTGACACAGCAGATTTGGTCACATTTTCGGTAGACCCATGATAAATTCATAAAAGAACCAAATTCATGAATGTTTTTTGGAACCGACAAGTATGTGCTCCAATCACTCTATCACAAAAAATAAGAGTTGTAGAACTTATTGGAAACTCAAGACAGCCATGACATTATGTTCTTTACAAGTCTATGTAAACTTTTGATCGCGACTGTATATATACAGTACATGCATTTCTGCAAATATAATACACAATAAATATAGTGTGTGTGTGTGTGTGTGTGTGTGTGTGTGTGTGTGTGTGTGTGTGTGTGTGTGTGTGTGTGTGTGTGTGTGTGTGTGTGTGTGTGTGTGTGTGTGTGTGTGTTAAAGTAAAAAGGAAGAAGACCATCTTGAACCTTATTGATGAATAAGACATCATTTGTCATTTATATTCTGCCAGTTATGTGAACCACACTTTATTGATTATCTGTGTGAGCTTTATTTATTCATCCAGTTTTCTGTGTGTTTGTGTTACATTTTGAGAGGAAGTGAACAGTGTCATGAACTGCTTCGAAAATGGAAAAAGGGTAGAATTAAATAAACTCTGCTTCTTCCTACTCATTTTCTGAGTTGGAATGTGAAACTGTAAATATGTGATGTACTGTATTGTAACTGCATGCATGTTCGAAATAAATTAAACTAATACCCACTTAACCTAACATGCATCTGTTTTAATGTGGGAGGAATTCCAGAGTACCTGAAGAAAACCCACAGAAATGGAAACTCCACACAGAGATGCCCAAAGGGTGATTTAAATCCCAATTTCCTCACTATGCAGCCAATATTTCATATGTACAATTTATATAAAGTTAAAATGCCAATGATTGTCACAAACACACTAGGTGTGGTGAGATTATCCTCTGCATTTGACCCATCACCCCCACCCCCTGGGAGGTGAGGGGAGCAGCGAGCAGCAGCGTTGGCCGTGCCCAGTAATCATTTTGGTGATTTAACCCCCAATTCTAACCCTTGATGCTGAGTGCCAAGCAGGGAGGTAATGGGTCCCATTTGTATAGTCTAACAACACCATTCTGTAAAATGTAGTCAGTAACAAAAATGATGCCACAGAACTATAATTACTTTTGATGTATAAAAAACAGCAACAAATATGTGCCACTTTGTTAGCTTTACAGCTGCTTTAAACACAGTAACTGGAGAATTGCTATGCACATTTTACTTCATAAAGGAACGAACAAATATGAGAGGAGGGATAGATCATATTTTTAAAGTGGTTATGTAAACTAAATTGCACAGAAAGTGGAGCCAGATGTAAATAAAATGCAATTACAGAAAAGAAAATATATAAACATATTAACATAAGACTTGATGAACACATCAAACCATACAGTGTATATTGCTTCTTTCAAAAGTTTTAACAGCCATTTATTGGATTAATGTCATACACTGGTATGTCCAGTAGATGGCCTCCTTTTGATTGTTGAGCTTGACATACCATGGATCCACATGCTTTTAACAACAACTGGAGCTCAAAATAACCATGACAGTTTGACCCCAATTTTCCTGAGCTGATGATATATTAGTAACTCCATGTAGTAACGACATATCTTCCACACGTTGTGTGTACTTTTTGTGTGAATTTTCATTAAAGACAGACAATATTAGACAGACAATATTACAATTTAATTAAAAGTTTTATTTTATAAATTGACAATGAGGATTATGGGGATTTTGGACTAAATTTTGCCTTAATATTGTTTTGGTTCATTTCTATCTGACAAGATGAACACATTGTTTTATGCTCGATATAACGATATTCAGCACAGACACAATATGTGATATTTTATCTAACAAAGAATTCACCCATGTGTGGACATTTTAGGCGTGCCCATGCCTGACTGGATTGACAGCCAGCTAGGCAAAACCAGATATTGTTGCAGGCAATACCTAGCTTCAAACGTTGAAAGTTCAGTATATTACAGATCCTTAACTTGCAAGTTTGGTGGAGAAACATGCATGGTTCTGAAATAGCTTTTTGGGGTTTTTTGTGCATGAAATACAGTTAGAAGAAGTGTGTCTACTACAGACAAGCACTCAAAACATTTTCTCTTCAGTTTGCATCCTTGTGGAAAGTTTTACCATGGCTGTTTTGTACACTGGTATGTAATATTGTTTCATAAAATGCATCATTTGGTTGACTTTATTGTAATGTAGGCAATGAAGTCAGGCTATGAAGACAATAAAGACGGCTAATAGCCTGGATAGCAGCCGTGAGACTATCAAACATGACTTTTAACACCATCACCTGGTACATGTTGGTGTTTTCACAGCAGTTTTCGGCTGGTAAGTTCAAATAAAGGCATTTTTAATTATGTTTCACGTGTAGCATTTAGTAGGCTGTTAGCGTTAGCCAAGCTTGCTGCAGGTAACAACGTACAGTATTTTGGGGGGAAAAAAGCATTTTGTCTGTTTGCGTCTAGTCTCGGGTAAGCACAAAAATGAATGAGTATTATTTTTGGAGAACTAGTGCATTTATCAAAGTATCTTAAACTAATAAGCGGCTTACTCTTTCGGGGAAACCTACTTGTGAAATGAGACTGGACACCATCTATTCATCTCAAACACATAAGAGATGAAAGCCGTAGATTATGCGCAATTAGAACAGAGGACAATTAGCCTTTTCAGACTTTGCATTCGGAAATTCTTAACCGGACTGCGTTGACAAAATATATAAAAGTTTGGCTTTGACAATGGCAGCAGCTTACTCAAATCTCTTGACCATTGGACATGCTCATATGCAGTGGTCCCCAACCTTTTTTATTTACATTTTTGTCATAAAGAAATACAATCATGTGTGCTTACGGACTGTATCCCTGCAGACTGTATTGATCTATATTGATATATAATGTAGGAACCAGAAATATTAATAACAGAAAGAAACAACCCTTTTGTGCGAATGAGTGTGAATGAGTGTAAATTTGGTTAGGGAGGTTTTTTGGGTTGGTGCACTAAGTGTATCTTGTTTTTTATGTTGATTTAATTTAAAAAAATAAAAATAAAAATAAATGATTTATTTATTTTATTTTTTTTTGTGCGGCCCAGTACCAATCGATCCACGGACCGGAACCGGGCCGTGGCCCAGTGGTTGGGGACCACTGCTCATATGGATCGATTCCACCGATTAAACTTTATTTCATGAGCTAGCGAGCCTTTAAAATAGGGTACAGTTTGTCTCAGTACAGTCCCTTAATTTATTTTTGAACGATCCATTTTAATCCAGTTTGTTGCTCTCTCTCACATTACCGCAGGTACAGTACAGCCATGGAAACAGAACCTTAAGTCCAGCCAAAATGGCTACCCGGTACCATGAATTGATTTACGTGGACCCCGACTTAAACAAGTTGAAAAACTTATTCGGGTGTTACCATTTAGTGGTCAATTGTACGGAATATGTACTGTACTGTGCAATCTACTAATAAAAGTTTCAATCGATCAATCAAAAATGCATTGGGAAATCATGTGCCCTTTGGAACCATATAGGAAAATAAATAACAAGAAAGTGGGATAGTTTGTAGAGTTTATTCAGGGAGGGGGAAACAGAATAAATTGACATAAATACTGTATTATAGACAAGGAATTACTCAAATACTGTACTGTAATGACCTTGAGTGAATGAGTAAGTAAATGCAGAATATATTTCACAGCCATAAACACTAGGTAAATTCAATGTCAAGTTAATCTGAATTAAAATGAATGTTATTTTTTTGGTTTAGAGTTGAATTAAGCATTTGGTGATGAGCAGTGGGGTTGTTTGAGGAACATGGAGCTATTTGTGCGTGCCTGTCTCTTTAAGAGCTGTCACCTGGGGGAGACAGGTGTGTAAATGGCGTTAAAGCAGGGCCGTGTGCCACTAAGATGCACCAAAAAGTTTGACCCCCCCCGGTGTTCGGTGACAAAGCCATGGCGGCTGCTCTTGTGTAGTCGAGCTCTTCGCTCTCACGCCAACTCCACCGTCAGTGACGTAGACATCACGTGTCCGTCTCTTCCCTCGCTACGTCCGCCGTGTTTTCCTCCCCTTCGCTGGCTGCTTTCACACTGGAACCACTCGAAATAAACAAGCCCGAGACGAAGGGGGTGGTCGCGGTCGCCAGCAGCCGGGTTCCAGCGTCTTGCCACCGGCCGATGGACCGAGCAGCTCCCACCTTGAAGTTACCATCAATGAGGCGCAGACCGCCCGTCAATTACTGGTTCCGCTGAGCTCCTGTGGTTGAAAACTTCTGCGTGCGTATGTTCCGACCACGGCGAGGTGAGTGTCGCTTCCTGGTCTCCTCTAGCACAAAAGGCCGGTTCACCTCCGCCGAACTTCGCCGCGGCGGAGCGTCCACCTTCGCGGGCTACGGCCAGCTGCACGTCGCCTGCTTAAAATGGCGACAGTCGACTGAGAGGGAGAGAGAGAGAGGGAGAGCGAGAGGGTTGTTCTAGGAACTGAGGGGTGTTTGTCTTTCCTCATTCAAAGCTTTTCGTTTTATTGTCAAACCCACCAAGTTGTGGGACTCACTCCGCCTGCCTAACTTGAGTAGGAGATGAACACGCATCGTTGAGGCAAATGTTTGACGCAGCTGCGCGCAGGCTGGCTATGACGTTTCCTACTTGGCTTTTTTTTTTTTTTTTTTTACTAACACATGCTACTTTTTATATATTATTATTCATACAGTGCACATTGAATTGCAAACACTTAAACCTAAATACAATTGTTCTTCCAACTATTGAGTAATTGCACTTTTAAAGATTGCAAGTTTTGATTAAATTAATTTACTGAGAAGCCATAAAGTAATGGATAATAGTTACCAATTTGTTTGCAAGTTAGCCTGGTAAAAACTCATGCAGTGTTATGAGTGTATGTGTGAGGCTCTTATGGGGGGGTTAAGATGTCACAGACCTGCATGTAATCCCGCCAGCTCTATCTATGTGTTTACTAGTAGACTAGG
The DNA here is from genome assembly GCF_033978785.1 of Entelurus aequoreus. NCBI lineage: Eukaryota > Metazoa > Chordata > Actinopteri > Syngnathiformes > Syngnathidae > Entelurus > Entelurus aequoreus. The sequence goes on from NC_084737.1 coordinate 46,408,064, forward strand.
TCAAGTTGTTCTGTTGTGAAGGCAGAAAGCGACAAAAGTTTGGTCGACTAAATGCGCTTCAAGCTTGCAGTGTTTGTTCCTTGTGCTGCTGGAAGCCAATGTTTACTCTCTTGGAGAAAAGATTCTTGAATTGCCTTTGCACATTGGTTTGTTTATTGTATTGTCTTCACTCAAGGCCTTGGTACCTCCTTCATAATCATTATGATTATTTGTTCGCATGGATCTACAAAGTTGACATACTCCTAGCCAATTATATTTCCAAGAGCACACTGATCCCATCCAGCCATAGTAGGTTCGGGTCAGCAAACGCCTCGGCTTTGCACTGTGTGCTCGGCTGGTTAACAGCTTGTGATGTCAGCCATTTTAGGCTGGACAGAACAGAGCACGATGCTCCGCCATTTTTTCCCTCTCTCTCTCTCGCTCTCTCCCTCTCTCTATTCAGCAGCCCAGTTCTGCTTGCTCCAGCAGAGGCCACAGCAATGCAGGCCTTCACAACCCACGCCGCCATCTGCTCTCTGACCTGAGAGTTGCCTCGAGGATGATCTGACCCTGTAGGAAACTGTCATTGAAGTGTTCTTTGTATTGAGTCCGAGGCATGGGCGATCAAAGAAGATGTTTGGCTGAGTTGAAGTGAATGGTTACAGATAGTTAATTTACTAGCGCCTAAAGGTTCATCATTTACCATCTAAAAGATGTTGCGCATGGGTTGTGACACCATACCTGCAGGGCCTTGGTCGCTGCAGGACAAACCCTGAGCAACGAAGAGCAGGAACAGGGCAGTAACCCGGGCACACGTCTGGAAGAGCACTCAGACGTTGAGTCAACAGGAAGAGTCTGCATCATCTCTGCCCAATAACTTTCTTCTAGCAGGGAAACGTCCGAGTGACGTTCTAAAATAGAAGCAAGGCAGGGCCGCGCCAAATACTGCCAACAAACAAACCGCTCTCGATCCAGTGATTGTGTGTGTGTGTGTGTGTGTTGGTGGGTGGTGGGGTTAAGGGGTAGGAGGTGGTTGCTATGGGGACAGTAACACACCAGTGGCGCTGCCGACCTGTCTCCCTCGAATAAACATGCTGCGAGGGGGAGTAACTATGGTGAGGGAGGGGAAGCAGAATGGGTGAGGGGGCGGGAGGTGAGTATGAGTGACGTAAAAAGCAAGGAAGCATGAAACAGAGTAAACAAGAACCTGAACAGTGTCATCAAGCGTGTCCGCTGCTTGGTGATGGATGTTTTTGTTCACACATAGCACTCGCTATGCAATCCTATGCTATGCAGCTAAGTTTGCAGGGTCCCAACTCCCCTGTATGTATGTGTGCACGCGAGTGTCTGCTATTATTGCCCTTTACTCGGTGCAGGATTCACTCGAGGCCGTAACAAAAGTCAGGCCGGGGAGTGAAAGGAGGTTACCTTGTGCAGAGCCACTGACCAGGCGTGGATAATACAGGTTATGAAAGAGCAAGACAAGACAAAACACATTTGTTTTTGTATCATCTGTGACTATCCCACGCAGGAAAACGAGCCACCTCGCTACCGCCGTAAACAAGCCTCACACACAGGCATGCAGGCAGCCACCCCCGCACACCACATACACGCACTAACGTAAGCATATATGCGCCCTCGCTCGCCCCGCCTCTGTCTCTCACAGGAAACCTACACATGCAAATGCTGAGACAAACTGCATCACCACAAAGTGACATCCAATTTGAAGCCATAGCTTTCATACCTGATGAGTCAACAAACGACCTGAAAGTGTTGTTGGGAACGTGGCCTGCATTGTGCTTTGTTTGCATCCTCACCCGAATGAGACCTTCAGGCCTGATCTTTTAGGCACACATTTGCAGACTCACTGGTTTGGAATATGAGACACGGCTGTTCAATTCTACACTGTCATATTTTGTGTTTTCATTCATGTTGGTTGCATGACGATGTTAAAAGCATGTGTATGCCTTCTACACAGTTGCCGAGGCCGAACTTTAGCCTATGTCCACTGGCTGAGAAGCTTCTTGGGTTGGAACATTCCAGGCTGAGCAAGCAAGGAAGGGGGCGGGGGGCACTGCACGATTGTAATTTGGAGCAAAAAGGGGGCGTTGAAGAGCGGGGGTGGGCAGGGTGCTGCGGTTGGAGGGGGGTATCTGGAAGGAAAATTCCTCTGAGAAACACCTCCGCGCTTCCTCCACGACAGTTAACACCCCTACTCGCCCTAAAGTGGCCTCCCATCCCCCGCCGTCCTCTCCCGTTAGCTCACGCTTGTCACACCCAACTCAACCACGTAATGGATGGCTGAGACTGTCCACCCATAAGCCTTTGTACCGTTCATGTGATCGCTCTGCCTTGGCAGCATGGTGCCCTCTGATGCAGAACTGAATGGCAGAAGAGCAGGAGGGGTGCACCATAGCCTGAGTCCAGGGCAGTAACTCGGGTAGGGTTGGAGGGGGGGTGCACAAAGGAACAAGGGGCATCACGTTCCTTCGACAGTCGCGGATCGTTTGCGTGTTAACCCTTCACGTTCTTTACTATGCTACTTTTACAGATAAAGACATGAAAACAGAGAAACTTTTTAGCTTCTAAGACTTGACGCACACTGTTGATGTTTTTTGTGTGATGTCAATAAAAGTGGCACGAATTATAACCCAAGTTAGCATAATTTCCATGAGCAAAGAGACAGAGAGATAATGTTTAAGAGTGTAGCACCCATGATGAGTGAGGTTTGATTAACAATTTTAACTTTCCTAGAAACTTTTGGTGTGTCTGTCAGCACCAAAGAGTGAGCCTTTGCCGGTGTTTGGCGAAGAGCAACTCTCTGACTTGGCAGACATTTTGATATGGCATACTACTGCATCTTGTGTTAGAAGGTGCGGGACTTTGAGAGGCTTTTGGATTTACCTGTTAAACTCGAGAGCCATTAAGCGTTTGCAAGGTTTGGCCACTCTGTGCATGAGGCATCATGTCTGCGCAGAGCGGCCGTGAACTGTTGCCCCAGAGCCATCTTTCAATGCTTCATCATTCCCTTCTCCATCTGGGGGAGGGAGGGTGTAGTGGTGAACCTCTCACACAGGAAGTTTCGTCATTTGTTTGGATACGCCGGGTACAAAGGTAAAATACTATAAAATGTTCTAATATTCCCACTGATAAGACTTTGATTGGTTTGTCTATTTGTATCTATAAACCACATACAAACTGATGGATGTTCTAGTTTGTCACAATATTTGTGAAGGTGTTCAAGCTACACAAGCTTTTTTTTTTTTTTTTCAAATACCCTTTTTGTGAGGGGGTGTGTCATGAAGGAGGGGAAGTGAGACATAGCGACGTGGGGGAGGGGGGAAACAAGGGGGTAAGACAGGAGCACTCCCAAAAAGCCTTCAGTTAGTTAAGAAGTGAAGAAGCAGTGGGCTAGACTAATTCTCCTTAATCAGTCTTATGGCGTAAAGAAGCCTTTACTTAATCATATTTGGGGGTTTCGTAGGTTTCAGTAAGGCCTTGGAACAAAGGGAGACTGGTTGCCAATATCTTTGTTTCGTGTTTATAATTAAACTTGGCAAATCATGAAACCAACCAAGCCTACTGAACAACTTATTGGTGTATTTTTAGCTTATAATTGTAACTGATGAATGTTTTGTCATCTCCAGTTTTGTTCTCCAGGCTGCCATGAGAGCTACAAGTTGACCTATGGACATGCTGTGTGCTCTTCCTCCCTCCACGCCTGGCCTATAGGCTACTAGCAGCGGCCCATCCTCCCAATCACACCCCACTTGCAGCCATTAGAGCACCCCTCCCCGCTGTGTGGCCACACTATGGCCAGCAAAAGGAAGTCCACTATACCTTGTATGATCCCCAGCAAGATCATACACCGATCAGAGGATGTTGAACCGGACATTCCTGTTCTTCAGCGGCAAACAGCGATTTCTGGAAGGGGCACACATAGCCCTGCAGACTTTCCTAAGACCGAGGCAGCTGACATTGTCTTTGATGACATAGGGACCTATATTTGCAAGCCTTGCAACTTTGAAACCTATGACCTTAATTTGTTCTTGGACCATGTATACGCTGGACACCCAGAATTCCGTTCAGACCCGAGTTTCCTCTGTGTGAACTGTGGGTTTTCTGCGCTTAAATTTGAGGGCCTGGCTCTGCATAATGCCAGGATTCACCCAAGCACATTTAACAGCCCTCTTCAGCTGAGAAAGAGGGACAAGAGGGTAGTAGTAGAACAGACTATAGTAACTGGGACGGACGAGGGGAAGGATAATGAAATTACCTTCACTAAAACCCCAATCATGAGGATGCTAAAAGGCAAATCGGAGCTTAAACGAATTGTAATGTCCCACGCAGTTTCTTACGATCCTTCCTCTGACCCACACTCCATCTCCAGCTCTAAGGAACCTGAGAGGAAAGAGAATTCGGTTGCAGTGGCCCATGTACCCACAATCATCCACAATGGAACCACTAAGGTCACGCTACCTTCAGCAATCCAGATAGTCAACGGCTCTGGAGCGTTACCTGTGCTCAAAAGCCCCATCACACAGGTAAACTGCACTTTGTCTTGCGGTTCTCTTCATTGTTGAACTTAATTGTTTGCTAAATATTTTTTGTAGGTCGTTTCAGTTCAGAACAAAAGCCTGCATCAGTCTTTACCCATCACAACTTTCCCAGATGCCTCATCTTCCAAAAATCTCCCTAAGGTAATTATAGTTTTTTTAGCTTTGTTAAAAGTTCAACATGTATCACAGTCTCTTTAAACATCTTGTTCCTATCCAGGTGATGATTCCTCTGAGCAGCATCCCCACCTACAATGCTTCAATGGACTCCTCCTCCTTTTTGAAGACCTCTTTTGGTAAATTCCCATATCCTACAAAGGCAGAACTTTGCTACCTGACTGTGGTCACAAAGTTCCTGGAGGAGCAAATCAAGATCTGGTTCACAGCGCAGAGACTCAAACAAGGGATCAGCTGGTCCCCTGATGAGATTGAGGAGGCCAGGAGAAAGATGTTCAACACCATCATCCATACTGCATCCACCAGCACACAGAATCAGTCGCAGAGTCGCCCAGGTCCCACTCATCCAACAATCACGTTCCTGGGGGCCACTGGGATTCCTCAAATTCTGCAGGGCTCTCTTGTTAGCCAAGGGGGAGTAATCGTCACTCAGCCCGTGGTGGCTAATGGCATTCAGGTCAGTAGCGCCCCTGTGGCACTGGCTGTCACACCCAAGCCCCAGGCAGCAGCCCGGCCCATGATGCAAGCCCGACCTGCTGCAGCCCTAGTAGCCGACAAGGGCACCACCATGATTGTGGGGGCGGTGGCCAGCAGCAGTACAGGGAGCAATGTCATTAGCAGCAGTAAAAGTATCAAGAGTGGGGGAGGGGTTGCTAGCAGCGTCATTAGTAGCAGCAGCCAAGCCAGCATTATCAACCTCACTCTGGGCAGCAATAATCTCGGCAATGCAAAGGTGAGCAACGTCGGCACGAAACACAAAAGTGCTAATGGCAGGAGCAATAGTAACACAAGCAGCCATGCCAATTCTGCTCGTGAAAGCACTGTTGCTAAGAACCCCAATGTCATCAAAACTACCAATACAGGCGTCGTGCTGAGCGATAATAAAGATGGCAAAAAGCTGACGGACAGCAAGCCTTCACATGGCAGCAACACAACAGACAACAATGGACTGAAGAGCAAAGATGTAAAGGGTAATAAAAATGACACCTCAAGCACAAGAGCAGATGATGTGGACCTCGGTGACTCCTTCAAAATGGATGAGGCCTCCTCCCCTTCTTCCAAATCCTCCTCGCCATCTCTAGCCGTGGGCGCGTCCAGCAGCTCCCTGAGCTCCCGCAGCATCAACGCATTCCTGGATCCCACTTTTTTCAAGGGCAAGAAGTCTCAGGAGCAGCTCAACACTCTCAAGGATAGTTTCCTGTGCAACCAGTACCCCGACCAGGAGGAGGTAGATCGCCTCATCTCTTTGACCGGGCTTACCGTGCGAGAAGTACGCAAGTGGTTCAGTGATCGACGCTACCACCTTCGCAACCTTAAAGGCCCGCGCTCCAGCACAGGTGCTCCCAACAAGTCATCAGCAGGGAGCGGCGCGTCAGGGGGCGGAGACACAGACAGCCCCAGCCCTATGGATCTATCTGAAACCAGCAGCAATGGTGCAAAAACACCCCAGCACAGTTCTGCTCCTCTGAGCCCGACCTCATCGGCACATACTCCCACCTCTCCCACCACTCCCTCACGCAGACTACCCAGATCACCGTCTCCTGATTTCACAGCTGTCCGTTACAAGGAGAGAGAACCCCACCAGGTGAGTGCCACACGTTGTTTTTACATGAAATTATGGTATATTGTCTACTTTCCTTACAGTTTTCCGTTCAACGGTATTGTACATACACTCAGTGTAAACTCACAGGCACAGGGATCAACACATTCTCTGATTTTCTTTGGTACCCATTTGCATGGCCACTTGTTGCTTTGTGGAATTCGAACTGTGATGTCTGACGCTTTTTGGGCTGTTTGAATGACAAAAACTAAGGAGCTGACAGAAATAAAAGAAGCCACACACAAAGGCGACTACTGTACAGTTTTACCTTGATTATATAAAAAAAAAATGTCTTGAACGCTCGCCTCAGCCACAGGTATACGCTGTTCCTCTTTCCTAAACTCCACACTGAATTGCAGGACAAGGAGACGACAGGGGTGCCGAAACAAGCTCGCTAGTTAGCATTGTACGCATCATCAAGCCAGCTTACATGTTGTTGCCTGCGTTCGCTCTCTGAGCCACAACGTTGACGCCTTTCTACGTTGCTGCTAATCATATTTAGATCATTACAATCCGAACACTGTTGATTCCGAACCAGTTGTAGTTTTAGAGCATTTATTAGGAACAAGCGAGAAGGTATATTTTTTATGTGACTGGTGTAAACAGAGGTCACAACACAGGAAGTATATTGCCTGAGGGGGCGTGGCTACAGGATCGAGTTGCCAAATGGGAAACGTTTTCTGAGTTCTTTGCATGCATGTTATAGGATTTCACATTATATTTTCAATGATAGTAATTAGAGATGTCCGATAATATCGGCCGATAAATGCTTTAAAATGTAATATCAGAAATTATCGGTATCGTTTTTGTTATTATCGGTATCGTTTTTTTTTATTTTATTTTTTTATTAAATCAACATAAAAAACACAAGCTACACTTACAATTAGTACACCAACCCAAAAAACCTCCCTCCCCCATTTACACTCATTGGGACGGCGTGGCGAAGTTGGTAGAGTGGCCGGGCCAGCAATCGTAGGGTTGCTGGTTACTGGGGTTCAATCCCCACCTTCTACCATCCTAGTCACGTCCGTTGTGTCCTTGGGCAAGACACTTCACCCTTGCTCCTGATGGCTGTTGGTTAGCACCTTGCATGGCAGCTCCCGCCATCAGTGTGTGAATGTGTGTGTGAATGTGGAAATACTGTCAAAGCGCTTTGAGTACCTTGAAGGTAGAAAAGTGCTATACAAGTATAACCCATTTATCATTTATTATTTATTCACACAAAAGGGTTGTTTTTTTCTGTTATTAATATTCTGGTTCCTACATTATATATCAATATATATCAATACAGTCTGCAAGAGATACAGTCCGTAAGCACACATGATTGTGCGTGCTGCTGGTCCACTAATAGTACTAACCTTTAACAGTTTATTTGACTAATTTTCATTAATTACTAGTTTCTATGTAACTGTTTTTATATTGTTTTTCTTTCTTTTTTATTCATGAAAAGGTTTTTAATTTATTTATCTTATTTTATTTTATTAATTTTTTTAAAAAGGACCTTATTTTACCATACCTGGTTGTCCAAATTAGGCATAATATTGTGTTAATTCCACGACTGTGTATATATAGCGGTATCGGTTGATATCGGTACCGGTAATTAAGAGTTGGACAATATCGGAATATTGCATATCGGTAAAAAGACATTATCGGCCATCCCTAATAATAATCTTAGTAAATTATCTACTAAAAATACAAAAATATTTGTGGTACATTACATTACAAAACACAATACAAAAATACAATTATAGTCAATATTTCAGAATAATTAGATTTACTGCTTTACATCTTATCATATAAGTGATACTAGTGATTGTTTCCTTGATAAAAATACAAATATTTTGAATGGCTCTTTGAAAGGAAAGGCTCCTCCAAAATCCAGCCGTAAATTCCATCTATATAATCCACGACATGTAGGAGGAGGGCGAATCGATCTATAAATTGGTGTTGTCAATACCAAGGGTAATATCAGTATTTGATCGATACAAGAGTGATTACATCAATATTTTGATTTGTTGTCGTATTTGTTAATGTTTAACAAACTCTGTCACTAGACACAGGAGGACTTTAAGGGCAAAAACCAATGGGTCTAAATAAGAGAGTTGTATATTGTAGTATTTACTTTTTGGTTTGGTTTGAATTCACTTTGAACATTTATGCAGCTACAAGTGACACATCCTATAGTTTACATATTTACATTTGTCTTTACAACATGTTCGAAAAGGAGAAGGAAGAAGCCCAATTTATTTAATCCTACCCCTTTTCCATTTCCTGCCCTCATTTTGTAACATAATTTACATCAATGAACACAACAGATCTCTTAATTTAAGTCAGTTATGATTCACATATGAGATTAATAATATCACATTTTCAATAGTTAAAGATTCTTCCTGTAGTACATTCTTGGGTAGCAAATTATCGTTTGCTTTGTGCATCATTTTTAGATGTTTGTAAATGTACTAAATCATTGAACTTCAATATTTTTGATTCAATAAAAAGTTTGTACGTTCTCTATATACAACTTTTGTTTAATAATGTGTGCTATTGACTTTGTTTTGATCAAACAACTGTATGTAATAAAAGATAATAAGGAACTAGTTTAAACTAGGGCTGGGCGATAGGACCTTTTAGTAATATCTCAATATTTTTAGGCCATGTCACGATACACGATATATATCTCGATATTTTGCCTTAGCCTTGAATGAACACTTGATGCGTATATTCACAGCAGTATGATGATTCTATGTGTCTACATTAAAACATTCTTGTTATACTTCATTAATATATGCTTATTTTAAACTTTCATGCAGAGAGGGGAATCACAACTAAGACAATTGACCAAAACTGTATTTATTAAGCAGTGGCACAAACATTCATGTCATTTCCAAAACAGAAAGTGCAAGATTGTCAGAGACATTTTAAAACAAGCTATGAGTGCACTTTTGTGCATGATGTCACTAAGATGACATATCAAAACAACACTAAATTAAAGTGCACTTTTTGTACAGAATGCCACTACAATAGTTTAAAACAAATAAAGTGCACTTTTGTGCATGATGTCACACAATATATTTCAATTATTGTCAAATATAAATGAGCTGCATAATTGGAAATCAAATAGTGTATGTCCTTCGCTATGTGGTAGGTTCCTGCGGACATTATCTCCTTCTGTTGTTGACTTTGTTTCATACGGTGTTGATGTGGAAATAGTTGCTTCGGCATTTTGTTGGTGTGGCACCGGCCGGAGATGTTGACATGCGGAGTTTCAAGCACTCCTCATTCTCTAGCAGGTGACTTTTCAAATGATGCTACATTAGCAGTGATGCTACTTTTTGTAGCAACGCTTTTGCCGCATACTTATTCAACATCTTCCCGCTTAAAGCCAAACCACCGCCAGACGATGGACCCGTGCTGTTTTTCTTGGGAATTAATTCTGCCTTCATTTGTTACCAGATTTGCACCTTCTTTCTCTCGTATTACCACCCGCACCGCACCGTTAGCATCACAGCTAACGTTACCATGTCGCTAGCTCTCTGCTCCGCGGGAGCGTGTGACGTTGCACACGTGACGTATGTAAGAAGGTGCGCTTGTTTTAAGTCTCTGTGAGAAGGAGAGACAAGAAAGAGTGAGAAACACATGCAGTGTAATGCCAGCAGCTAAAAACAACTGCGTGAGAATGTATACTCGAATATCACGATATAGTCATTTTCTATATCGCACAGAGACAAACCCGCGATATATCGCCCAGCCCTAGTTTAAACATTGTGATAATATTGTTGAACTGTCAATAGCAATTTCCATAAATAAATTGAAACATATACAGTTAAAACAAGTGAACTGTAATGGTATCGGCCAATCTCACTCATGGATGATCGGTATTGGAATCGGCAGTATAAAACCTTGATCAGAACATCCCTACTTAAAACAATTCACAAACGCGAACTCTGCATAATTTTTTACATGAAAACTTGTATGTGTACTCAAATGTCAATGTACTCGATGGCACTTTAATATCTGTCATGAACTGAGACCGCATTCTGCTCTCTGAGTGACTGTTTGTTGTCTGGTTCAGATAAAGGCGCTGGAGGCCAGCTTCGCCCTGGAGCCTGAGCCCTTAGCAGAAGAAGTAGACCGACTGCGAGGTGAGACCAAGATGACCCGGAGGGAGATCCACAACTGGTTCACTGAGCGGAAGAAGAAAGCTGCAGCAGCTGAGAAAAGGAAAGAAGAAGCACTGCGAGCGCTGAGAAGAACCGAAGAGGAGGCGCAGGTGGAAGTTGAAGGGGAGGAGAGACTAAACGACGATGCTTCTGGAGAACTCAAAGTCAACCCCATTAAGATCAACCTGAAGATGCTGAAGGTGACCGAGGCCAATGGTAAATCGGAGAGTGAGGCGGTGGACTGCCCCAATCTCAGCACCTCCGTTAACCCCGCGCCAAACCTCGCCCCCAAACCGTCACACTCCCCCAAACCCACAGTCCTGCGAGGCAAGAAAACCGCAGAGCAGCTGCACCTGCTCAAGCAAGTCTATGCGCGGACGCAATGGCCCAGCGCCGCTCAGTACGATGATCTCCTCTCGGGCACGGGGCTGCCCCGCCCCGACGTGGTGCGCTGGTTTGGGGACTGTCGCTACATGCAGAAGAACAGTCAGCTCAAGTGGCTGGACGCCTACCAGAATATGGCCCTGCAGGAGGACTTGCAGGAGGAGAACGTGCACGTCCTCCAGGCCCACCTTGATGGCAGAGGAAGCCAGGAGGAGTCCCAGGTACAGAGCGCAAACAAGATAGCAGTGTTTTATTTGAACAAGCACAGAATGTCGGTTACTTGTAGTACGACTAAAACGACGACATCTTTTAAGCTGCTACGTTTTCATGAGTGTGCAGCGGCCTGGCTTCAGTTTTCAATACATAAAAAGCATTTGTTGTATGATGGTCCTCATCGAACTTTGAATGTAGGTGTCAAATCCGTATTTAGGCTGAGTTTCCAGTTTTTGTAGTAGAAGCTCAAGCAAATGTAGACTTTAAAAATGGGTAATTTGTGAATTCTGAGCTTCAATGACTACTTTTTGTTCTTTAGTGCATGTTCATTGCTGAGCTCAGCAGTTTTCCCTTGCTGTAGTTACAGGAACTGGCCAAGGCTACTGGCTTGACGGCAGATCTGGTGCGACACTGGTTCGCCACCAGAGCCTCTGTGGCTGAAAGGGAGCAAACCTCAGCAGTGAAGCCCCAGCCGCCATCTTCTGCAGGCTCCTCCCCCTTGGAGCCACATCCAAGAGGAGGGAGGAATGAGAAAATAGAGCAGTCGCTGTGTGGCGTCGCGAGCCAAGCGGAGGAGGGCGATACGGGCAAGACTGAGCGTCCTACTAAAGGTGCTTTGTGTCTTTTTATGTAAGAAAATGAAAAGACATGAAACATAAGACTGTCTCTACTATCTTAATCACTTACAGGAGCAGATTGAGGAGGCTTTTTCTATGCCTTGGTGGTCTTTGAGGAGCTGCAGAAAGGATGACTGGATGGGAATGGGCCTTGGAACCTTACCCCCCCCCCCCCCTTGAAAGGATAGGTGGATGTGACCTCACCCTTTTGAGCTGGACACAAAAACCTTTGGCCCCACCCCTCACTTCCTGTTTGGTCTCCCCCCTCTCCTTCATGCCCTTTCCAATATCCTGCCATCTGCTGTGTTCTGTGTAGAATGTTCAAGTAGAAATGGTGTTTATGGAAGTAAAAAAGGCTAGAGTATAAGTAGCTTCCACAGATTTTGATCAGTTGTGAGGCGAGGGGGTCAACAGTTGTAGACGAGGCTTGTGGAGTGTGGCGCTGCTGATTCACTGTAGTTTTCTGGGTGTTTCCTGAAGCCTTAAAAGTAAAATCATCATCTTGCACTCACTCACTTTGGACTCTGGCAACTGACATGTGAAACGTGCAAGTTGGGCCTCTTAGCATCTTACAAAAACAGAGCACTGATGGATATTTGAGCAAAGTTGCTTTTTTGGGGGGGACATTTCCTCCTCATGAACCAATTTATGTCTAACTAGGAGGTGGAGTCTTTGTGCCGTAGCTTCAAGTGCTTCTTGATGTCGAACATTTTTAATGGAACTTTCTTACATATGTTTTGACAGTAAAAGAACAGAACTTTTCCAGAGTTCTCTACTTAGGTTTAATGTATCATTTTTACAGGTGATATTTGCAGAATAAACTGAATGTAATTGTTTGCTCCATGGCTCATTACTAGTAAAAGTCATCACACCCTACACCTCACATTAGAGCATGTAAAGGATCATGCACATGAAATAAGACAAAATTGTATAAAGTATTTTATTGACTTCTCAGGTTTGAATGTTATGAAAGGCAAAATTAAAATGAATATGTCTTCTCTGTCCATAGTTTAGGCACGTTACAGAAAAGGCGACAGCGTTTGTGATGAAACATGAGAAAACAAAACCGACGTGTATGGACCCTACTCAGCCATCTATGCACCTGTTGGATTCTGACCTCTTTAAATCCATCACTGCAAGAACCAATCACACAGGAGTTTGCCCTTCTAAAAAAAAAAAAAAAAAAAAAAGAGGGCATCAAGCAATGTCTTTCATGCATTGTTGGGACCTTATCAGTCAAAACAGGGGCAACTGTACCATGTAGAGGGACTTTTAGCAGTAATGAAGCATGAACAAGAAACCATGACAAGTGGCAAGAAATATAACGCACACTTCTGTCTTTCAGTTTTAACAACCCCTGCTCTCACCTCATAGCGTATGGCTTAGGTGTGTCCCAGTGGTCCAACACTGAGCAACAATACTGAGTTTACATTATCAATACATCACATAGAAAACACTTTCTGAAACAGAGTTTTATACATACAAGCTTCATCTTGGCCCACTGAAGGCACCTTGACATCCAACCTAGTTGCGCTCAACCCACAAACATGTGAAAAGGCGGAATGTGAGTAAATGAAGACAGCAGCCATGCGTATACATTTCAATCTCGATCACTGACATAACACTGGACATGATGGCAGCTGCAACATTTTACATTTAAGTGGCGGAGTTAAAATGGCATGTTTTTCCTCAAATGGTATCTTTGTGATAAAAAATAAACATGTAGCAGTGACATATTCGCTGACACAGCATATTAAAAACAGTGGAGTGTTTTCCGATAGATTTGACACTAAACCGGCTGTGAAGAACTGAAATAAAGACAATATGGCTTGCTAACAGCATCACAATAATTTTGTGAGCACACATAGTGACCTTCGGATGTATAAACTGGTTTATAAAAAGAAAATGTGTGTTTTTTGGAACGTAAGAAGAACAAATGGCTGGCTGTGTGTGTTGAGAGTGATGTATGAGTGTGCCTGTTCTCAATGCTATGACTTCCTCCTGATGCCTTTCACAAAAAACTACATTAAATATGCAAGAGGAGGTGCATAATATCCTCCAAAGCGCAAAGACATTAAAAACAGTCGCAGAGAGCCCTCATGTTTTACACATATACATCAAAAAATTGGAAAGATCACAATATGAATGTTAAATAATTAAAAACATGGAGACAGGAGCTCTTTGAGAGCAGGTGAGAAGCTGCTGTCCTCTAGCCGACAGCACAGCAGGAATAAATACATTATGTTCATATACACCCAATTAAGTTGAGCCAACAAACAATCAGGAAATCGTTTCAGCACACTCAACTTGCCTCCATCTTTCTGCTGCTATTTTACATTTGGAACGCAAGAGGACAACACCTCATCCAACTTTCTTCTTCCTGTGAGTAGCAGCCAGCTTCCTCTTCCTTCTTCTGTATGGACATCAAAGTTCCTCCCTCTCAGGCGCTGAGTAGGCTGGGCGGACACGAGGGAGGTGGCGGGAGGTATGCCTGAAACTTAGGCCAAAGCGGCGGTGGGCGTTTCCCTGGAAACTTCCCAGCAGTCAGTGACATCATAAGTACGGGCAGAGGCGACTGAGGAGGAGTTGGAGGGTAGTTAGGGAGGTGCAACACTGAAGTGTCTCCGTGGTAGTTTGGACTTAGACACGATTCTCTCCACCCACTCTCGTTCGCCGCAGCATCCTGAGGTGGAGACAAAGGACAAGAGTCACGTCTGGAGCTTTTCATGGCGCTCACAAACTACCTTCTGTTCTGTGGGTCCATGTGGTCCAGCAGAGGCTCCTGCGACACCCTAAAGTCGTCCAAAGGCAATTGGTAGCGGGAGTCGAAAGAGCCCTCTCGGCCCCTGTAAGCAGCGACTGCCTGGGCCGGTGACTGCGGCACAGGGGACATGTTGGAGGAGGTGGACGACACTGAGCTGTGATCCACGAAACGTTCACGTCCAGTCTGGACCGAAACCGAGCTTGACGAGGTCATGGAGAATGGGCACACGAGTTCTCCATTTTCTTCCTGAGGACACAGATGCAAAAAAAGTTGTCCTACATTTTCGACTGCTTTTACTGTTCAGGGTCAGAGGAGAGCCAGAGCTTTTCCCAGATGACTTGAGCGAGAGGCGGGGTACACCAGGGTTTCCCCTTAAAGTACCAATAGAATGGCAAAACAAGTTGCCTCTGTATTGAAGCTATTATCATATACTGTATATCGGATGTATGACACCGAAAGACTTACAAAGTTGCCAAGTAAATAGATAGGATCAAAATAGTATCAATCTGACAGAGATTCCTGAGCCATTTTTAGAGATAATGAGCTAGCCAGACACTTCATCGCGTGACTTAACGCTGGGAACAACAGATTCCTTCATCACCAACAACAATGCAAATCATGCAGACTTTGTGAAAGCCAACAACGATTATTTAGGCAAAAATCATGATCTACAACCTTATATTTTGATCCTGAATATAAGGAGAATGATTTACAAGTTTTAGAAGCTCTGCTAAACAGATCCAGCTTTAGTGAAACCCTAAGCATCATGTAGCAGTATTGCTAAGTGCTAAACAAGAAATACAAACTACAAACATAATAAAAAGTTAAAGTACCAATGATAGTCACACACACACTAGGTGTGGTGAAATTTGTCCTCTGCATTTGACCCATCCCCTTGTTCACCCCCTGTGAGGTGAGGGGAGCAGTGAGCAGCAGCGTGGGCCGCGCTCAGGAATCATTTGGTGATTTAACCCCCAATTCCAACCCTTGATGCTGAGTGCCAAGCAGGGAGGTAATGGGTCCCATTTTTTGTAGTCTTTGATATGACTCGGCCGGGGTTTGAACTCACAACCTACCGATCTCAGGAAACGATAGCTTACTGTACTAAGTCTGCTCTTACTTCAATGACGACCGATATGTCCATATCTTCCCGTTTATATAAAGAATTAATCATGATGCACACAAAGGGTTAACAAGGAAAAGTCTCCGTGCAGACACTGACTTTGGTTGTTTGTGTTTGTCTCCATGTCCAAGTATACATTGAATGTCACAGATGAACAACTTCTAGATTCATGGCTAAATCCTCCTAGTATCCAGATAAGAGGCATGACTTATAATCGAGAATAACTTTGACGAGCCAAGACGCGATGATGTGGGAGCAGCAGGATATCGCCGCCAGCTCACAGTAAAGAAGCAGAGGGCTACTTAGCTGGGTGCTATCAATCCGCCGCTAAAAAATATTTTGTCTGCGTTAGTGCTTATAATAACAACATGGCTAATATTTGGTTAATATTCAGTTCACGATATGTATATAGAGTGCTGTTGGCGGGTTTTGGATGGTTATTTAGAGGGTTTTGTGGGCGGAATAGAGCGCCCCATTGACGGACTATTTATGTCTTTATTTATTTACAATTTCAAATGCATAAAAAAGAAAAAAATATGTGTTCATGTCTTATATAGGGATTGTTGATGATAGACAGCACATCTCTCTCTAATTTTTGAGTATTTCCAGTATGACCGATCTGATAACATGGTCTGAGTGCAGAAGTGTAATTACAGTGATGTCAATCTACAGAAATTACCGAAAACGTTCGGAGCCAAATATTCAAAATGGCTGACTGAAATTGTGGCATTTTGTGATGTTTAGATGGTACTTTCACATACTTTGCGGATTGTAAATACAATTGGATATGGTTTAATGGATACAATGAAACACAATTAAGCATATAAAGTAAATTTAGTTTTCCACTCTACTGGTACTTTAATGCAGTGGTCCCCAACCACCGGGCCGCGGATCGATTGGTACCGGGCTGCACAAGAAATTAAATAAATAAATACATAAAAAAATGAAATCAACATAAAAAACACAAGATACACTTACAATTAGTGCACCAACCCAAAAAACCTCCCTCCCCCATTTACACTCATTCGCACAAAAGGGTTGTTTCTTTCTGTTATTAATATTTCTGGTTCCTACATTATATATCAATATAGATCAATACAAAAAAATAAATAAAAAATAAATAAAATACCATATCACCCCCCCGGTCCGTGCGACAAATTTTCAAGCGTTGACCGGTCCGCAGCTACAAATAGGTTGGGGACCACTGCTTTAATGTAACTAAATGTGGCTTACCGCCACGGTTAATTGATGGCCGACAGGCCTTGAAAATAAGGGTCTTTTACGTGAAAACCAATTAAAGTAAAATAAGGTATTGTACCCTCCAGAAGTAGTCACACAAAGTTACTTTTATTGCCAATCTTATGCTAATAAACGGGACAATTCAATTCAGTTATGTGCAATAAAGTGAAACTGAAACATAACTTTTTCCGATGCTGCCACTAATGCATTTAATGTGTATATTTTGTACCTTGTTTCTATCACCTCATCCTGGTTCCCAAATGTTGGTGTTGCAAATAAATGAACTAAAGTGAGCTTTGATGACATTGGTGTTGAACGAACGGTTTAATCCGATGCTCGGTTTTGAGAGCAAACTTATTCTTTCTAGACTTTTATGACATTGTCTTTTACAAGTGACAGATTAAAATGAAAGAAAAAAATCTTGACGGAAGCTCATGACATGATCACGTGCCCCCCTAGTGGCACCTAAACAAGTGTTTGTGCCACGGGCCGGCCCTGACTACACTGTAAGAGGTCCTCTAATGACTTCATTTAAATTTGGATCAAGTAAGAGGTGATATTAAGTAGCACTGCTTACTCTGCCTCTGACGATGTCCATGTGGACCAACAAGGATGCCAACTCCAGATCCTCATTAAAGCTGTTCTTCAGAGGGACTGACCGATAACCTGGCACAATGCAAATGAGAGTGGAAGATGGAGGAGGTAATAAACACAACAGCATGTCTGTGTGTTGTGTTCATGTGCTGCTGCGGCGTACCTGTCTTCAGGCCGTGAAGGGGGAATGTGGCCTGAGCCAGGAAGTTTTGGTCACTGAACATGTCGATCTCATAGACCACAAAGCGCAGGAAGGCAAAGGCAGAGTTGCACACTGAGAACTGAAACGGCTTTCTGGGCCATGTGGGGTTCAGACCATTATCAGCTAGAAAGAGAAACCAGATAGAGACAGTCAGCTTGCTAATAGGTGTAAAAGACCACAATGTCTAATAGTGTATTTGATGTAATACAGGCAGATTGGATGGTGGCCTTTACTTATACTATACTAATACTTGTGTGAGTGTGGAAATCTGTGCTTGTTGATTGGTCGATGGAAAATGTTTACTTCTGTGTTATCCATCCAACATTAGCAATGTCTATTCACATGATTCATATTTCATATCAATAATGCAGAGCAGCTGGCGTTGGAGCAAATATCACTTACAGTACTTGCCTGAACCCCAGAGCTAAAGCAAGACAAGTTGTAAGAACCCCATGAGGTATATTTGAGGCATCTAACATGTGAGCTATTATGTGATATATATACTGAAGTTTGCACTTTCTGAACCGTTGTTAAATGATGTCTCTTCTTTGGTTTTGTATACTCATTATTATTATTAGGGCTGTCTAATGATTAATATATTTAATCACGATAATCACATTTTGTTCACAATTAACTCAAAATTATTGCGATTGATTTCAGATAAAAATATATTTTGATCATTAATCAATTAAGTAGACCCTTAGGTTTTTAATACCATGACTGGGCAATTAGTTTGTTTTGATAACATGTTTTTGAGTCATTATGCTTTTTTAAACAGCTCAAAACAAAATGGACATAAACTCAATTCTGCAAGCGCTAAAACACGCCAGTAAGCAATAGTGCTTTATTTATGAAGGAGACCTCCTCTCAGTGAGGTTATTGTCACTACGCTATATTGTGTAAATTGTCATTATATAAAAGCATCACACACATTATTTATATAATACTGTATATCTGATGATACACAGACATAAACACACCTATCTCTTCTTATTACCTCTACCTATACGCTGTTGAGTAAGATGTTTTGGTCAGATCTTATGGGGTTCACTGACATTCACTACACCAATTAGCGGTGGGGAGGCTCGTAGGTCAAATTTTTGCTCGTAACCTAAAGCATAACAATTAGCCAAGAGACAGCTTGTGTCCTGAAAATGTCATAAACTGGGGTACTCGTATCCTGAGGTACCTGTGTAATTTTTTTTTACCAGTAATAATCTCCACCAACAATTGAATTGGTATGAATGCTTGAATATATACCAGCTTTTAACACAATGGCAATACAGTGAAAGAGTTTGTTAAAACACTAGCGAATGTATGCTAACATATCCTCTTTGCCTGAAACACACTAAACATATGCATCTCTAGGAGGAATGTAAGTAAGAAGGAATTTATTTTATTTTTAAATCAATATTTACCTTCTGAATCAGTCTTTTGCTTTGTGCTGTCATACTCCGCCCCACACACCTCGATCTCAATCAGAGGACAAACAATGCCACGCCCATGCTTCGGTAGGTGCCGTGCGCCCAAAACCTTTAAAGTGGAGAACAAGGGATGCACCCTTAAAATCTAATCTAACACACAAACATAATGACATCACACATACCTCAATCTGAAGAGTGACTTCCTCCAGGCTCCGCACTGTGTGTCTGTCAAAGGGATCAAAGGTATCGTCCCTCATGATTGGGGGCTGGAGGACGTAGCCGCTCCTCCCGTTCAGCATGAATAATGCCTGATTCATCTGCATGGGCTTGTCTGTACGAGGTCCAGACAGGAGCAAGGAGCATGAGCGTAAAAATAGTCACACCTTTATTGTGTCTAAAATATTGATAAAAATGGTGGATACCTGCTGTCTGGAAGTTAAGCGCTACCAGCTGCGAACCGCAGAGCCACATGGGCAGAGGGTCGTAGTTAGACGAGTCCAGTCTCTGGCCTCGCGGGTAGATCCTGGACAGCTGTAGTCGATTGTATTGCAGGAACTTCTTTCCTTTGATCTTATTGACATACTTCTCAGCCTTGGTCTCGGGAAAAGAGGACATGTCCCGAAAACAGGCACGCTCTGTGCCGATCTCTACAGGTAGAGAATCAAAGTCAGAACTGACCCAATTGAACTGGTGTTGGTGTTATCATTGACTTAAAGCTGTGTACTGCTTGCTTCTTACTGTCTTCATCAAACGGCACAGGCCTACAGTAGACAACCAGGTCAGATAACTCCAGTGCAATCTTCTTCCTCCTTTCCATGATCTTACCCTCCTCCAGCTATGCAGATATACACAACTGTTAACATGACTGCAAAATTATACAATCCAAAATAATAAAACGGCCTAACTAAGAAAAAACACACTGGTATAGGACTAAGATAAAATCATCATGGCAGGTTGAGAGCAGCACATCGTATATAACATACATCCGTAAACGTGGATGCATATGCAAAAGTGCAATATATTTATCTGTACAGTAATCTATTTATTTATATCTGCACCTTATTGCTCTTTTATCCTGCACTACAACAAGCTAATGCAACGAAATGTCGTTCTTATCTGTACTGTAAAGTTCAAATTTGAATGACAATAAAGGAAGTCTAAGTCTAAGTGTGTGTTTGTATTTACGGTGAGTCATGAGACATGCACCTTGGCCTCAGAGGTCACCGCAACCTCACGGATCTTTAACACCCATTCCTTTAGTTCTTCCAGACTACTCGCAGCTACTTCCAGCACCCGGCTTGTTCGCATGGCTGTCGTCGGCACCAGGGAAAAGACATGTGGCCTGCTTCCTTTTCCATCGGGACGCACAACTGTATGGAATACACCAAAATAAAGAATTCCGGTAAATACCAAAAAATTATTAAAAATAAATGTCTTAACCAACCGCTTGAAAAAGTAATTTTCCAAATACATTTGTTGCTAAAATTAATTCACTTTTTGATTCTCTACTTTTTCTGTTCAGGGTCAGAGATTAAGATTAAAGATTAAAGTACCAATGATTGTCACACACATTCACTATATGTGGTGAAATTTGTCCTCTGCATTTGACCCATCCCCTTGGGGAGCAGTGGGCAGCAGCGGCGCCGCGCCCGGGAATCATTTTGGTGATTTAACCCCCAACTCTGAACTTGAGACTATGCCCAACTGACTTAGGGTGAGAGGCAAGTGACACTTGAGAAAGGTCACTAATCAAGCACAGGGCACATACAAACATGCTTTTTACACAGAGACATAAAGTCTTGACTTAACCTAAAATGCATGTTTTCAGACTTTGGGAGGAAACCCAAGTACACAGAGTAATCCCATGCAAACAGGGAGACACCATACAAAGCATATAGCGCAGAAACCTCGCGAAGATCATCAAAAGTCAAAACAGAACTGTGCAAATCCAAGCCTAATTCAAAATTACTTCCAGTTTAAAACTTGCGAACGAACGTACAAACCAGTAGTGGAAATGTACATGTCAAATTTCAACACTGCCACTGGAGGGAGCCAAAGCACCAGTTAAGGGTAGAGAAGAAGCTCAAACTAAGCATTTAACCATTAACAGCTGTGATGGTTGTGCACTGGCTGGAGGGTCTAAAATACTGCAGAACAACAAACAAAACTCTTATAATCAAAACAAATGAGGGCATATTATAATAGGCAGAGGCACCTAAACGACAGCAAAACAAGTTGACATTTTAAGAAGATAATATGGAAGCAAGGCTGCCCTCACAAAACAGGAAACACAGTGTGGACGGCAGGGGGTTGTGGGATTTATTCACCAATCTGACAGGAGGAGACGTCCACACTTCCTCTTAGCAGATCTCCTAGGGGGCTGTTTTCTGTCATCTCCTGCTGAACATGGAAGAGGGGCCATGGTGAATCAAGTGAAGCTGAAGAAGCAGATAGGGTTGTGTGCATTTGAGCCTCACGGTTCTGTCCGGCTCTGCTGCTGATGGACTGATTTCCTCAACATAATTCGCAGGAAACCATAGCTGCTTCTTCCCTAGACAGTCCCCCTTCCACCTGAAAGGGGTAATTGGCATTGTATTCCCAAGCGCATCTACTTGATATATCAAAGCAACCAAATTGAAAAAAACACTATTTAAAAAATAATTATAGCGAGTTGATTAATGAATGTAATATCTACCATCCTCCTTCCTGTTTATCCACATTTGAAATTATGGCATTCTTTGTGAATGAGAGTTCATCATCTCTTTGGGCTTTATACTCATACATTGCTCTCACAGTGCACTGTAACAAGCAGAGAGAAGGCTGTGGAAATGCAAGAAGAATTTCTGACAGGGAAATCCTCCACAGTGGACACTGACCTTAAAAGTCGGCATTTGATTGGCTTCGACGTAAAAACCTGGATTCCTCCCCTCATACAGGGACCCGTAGTCCGGCTCCTGTCCGACAACACAATGTCTCTTGTTGGTTTATCATTATTGCATTTAACAAAACCCTTTGAATCATAAATATCTGGTAGGTCCCAAGCGTGGTACTCACAGCAGTGCCGATCTTTTCCAGTGTGTCCTCATTGATGGGATATCGCAGCTTCATTTTGCGATACAGAGGGTGCTTTTCATAGTAGCTGATTAGATCTACAAGACTGTCAAACTCAGAAGTCCCAAGCACCACAGTCTGACCCTCCTGCTGCACACGGCAGTGCTTAATCTTACCCTCGGCCCTGCGTGTCAACCACACAGACGTCAATCTACAGTCATTTCAAGATGAATTATCATTTACCTATTCAAATGAGTTCAACAAATAATAATTATTCTTTTTATTTGATTTGTATAGCGCTTTTCTATCAACTAGATACTCAAAGCGCTCACAAAGAAGTGAGAACCCATCGTTCATTCACACTTGGTGGTAAAGTACATTTTGTATCCATGAAACAATTAAATAGGAGTGACATACCTGAAGGAAATGGCAAATGAGTTGGATTCTGCCCTCTTCCTGACAAGAAAAGCTCCGTCTCTGGGAACCCTCATCAGCATGTTCTCAGCATGACTCCTGGAAAGGTTGGCATGGTACCACCTGGAACAATCAGCCAAAAAAAATCTGATAAATTCAGGTACACCTTTTGGTCTTCATCCTGACATTCTGTACCACATTTACTGTACAATTTAGCAACCTAAACAATGAATGTAGTAAATTAAATAATTATACAAATAAAACAAAAGAAAACATTCCAGTAACAGTTTTGAATTATTTATAATCTGGCCAGTGGGCACTCACTCTTTGCTCTCATGGGCGTTGGTTTGCGGCACAGGCTCAGTAAGTTTCATTTCAAATTCATTGCAACGCAGCGCCACCTGCTGGTAGTGGTTGATGAGGGCAAAGAGTGTGTCAAACACGAGGTTGTCAGTCAAGTAGAATTTGGGGCTGCCGGCTTCTTGACGGGAGTGTATGCGACAGTGCTGCACCCGTCCTGAGCGCCTGGAAATACCAATAGGAAAGACGGAAGCATAAAAAGAAAATAGAGATGGATCAAATGACGCAATACTGTATGTATGTGTTTATCGGCTGACAGTCTGAGTAAAATTGTATTGAATGAGTCAAAATAGAACCGTGTGCACAAGGAGTGTGCAAAAGGAGAGCATCGTCCTGGTTTTATGTTAATTCAATAGAAAATGTAAACAATTGTGTTTGCCTTTGGAAAGTGTGGTTGTTTTGGCAGCATATTATGAGACTTATGGGGTGTGTGTTTACAGAACTGCCACATCATATTGAACAGCAGCAAAGCAGCACATTTTCACATTTCAGCTTAATTAATAATAACAAAAATGATAATACCGTACCTGATTTTATAGATTTTTTGGATAGCAAATTTAGGAGGGCGCTGATTCACTGCTGTATCAACTGGCCACTTGGTTTAGGGTCTGGGCCAAAGATTTGACTTTTCTGTTATAGTTTCCTACATTATTGTGATGCTTCAGTGCTAAATCATTAAAATGGTTTGCACAAAAAATCTTTAATTACAAAAACACGTTTTGCAAAATGTTTTGTTATTTTGTAAATAAGAAAAAAACTTTGGCATATAGTCATTTATAGTAAACTACAATGTTAATCATGTTTGTTAACTCAATAATGTTAATTTTTGCAGAATCTACAGAGCTCCCCATGTGGAACATACCAGAAAGACAATGTGTAGTCTCCCACAAATGTCTCACTCTCGCGGACCAGGAAAGAGCCATCTGGCGCTCCAGTCTCCAGACAGTACTCTGACAGAAGCCGCTCAGCTATCTGTCTCCCGTCACGCCCTGCACCCAACTTCCCATGAAACCACTTTTCTGTAACATGCTGGTCCATTCCATTGGAAACCTGGCAATTAGGAGGAGCCAATAATAAACAGTCACCTTAAGTCCACCACGAACAGGAAGTACTGAACTAGCCTGTGCATTTTTTTGGTGTAAGCATGTAAACACATTACAGGTCTACTAACCTCTCTGTGCTCTTCCTCCTCATCATTACCCTGGTTACTTGAGGTCTCTTCTGAGTAGTAAATCTTACTGCTGGTCAGGACAAAGAAATGAGGGTACCACTCCTGCGGCAAGAGGGACAGTATATGAGAGGCAGGATGCATGAGGTACATTAATTATTTAGAACATCCATGTGTTGCACAGAAAAGCAGCCATCATCTAACCAGGAACAGCAATGCTGAGAAGCCTGGTTCAGAAAGGGGTTGTGTGAGAAATGTTGCAGAAGATACATGTCAAGTTTCTTTCAAAGGGTAGTTACATGATTAATGGGGTCCTCCAAATATAGGATGCCGTTTTTGATGGAGTTGCTGATGTCGTTCTCAGAGTAGGGCGTAGTGGTGGACACCTCCTCATAGGCACTGCCCTCAGCAAGCTTCTTATGCTGCTCAACATAAGAGAGCAGTGAGATGAAGGATGAACATCACCCATTACTTTATCCCAAAATATCAACAGAGACAAGTGAAAACTAGGGATCTGCTGATCAATCCGCCACTGATCAGTATCGAACAATTATCTTAAAAAAGTAAGTAATAGCCATCCCCTCTGGCTAATATTGTATTTATTTTTAGTCCCCCGGCTGACAAGCTAACAGCTAACTATGTATCTCCATATATAGCATATAAACTGCTTTCCTTAATATCTTAAGTATCATTATCAAGCAGCATAATCAAGTATTAGGACCAGGCTAAACATGTTACACCCAGAGAGCAAGAAGGAGCTGGCATGCTAATAACTAAGCTAGCCGCTAAACCAGCGAGCCATTAATTATAGCCTAGAGCAGGGGTGTCTAAACTACGATGAGTCGTGAGACGTCATATGTTAAAAAGGATGTCTAACCCGCGATATGTCTTAAGTTTAATATTAATTACCTTACCCAATCTAATTGCTGCAAACATATCATCATCGAGTGGAAACATTAGTAATTTCGGTCAATTACTATGAGTTTTACTTTAAATGTCCTGAGTAAAGATGTCCGATATTATCGGCCTGCCTATATTATCGGCTGGTAAATGTTTTAAAATGTAATATCAGAAATTATCGGTATCGATTTCAAAAAGTAAAATTAATGACTTTTTAAAACGCCGTTGTACGGAGCGGTACATATCCGGTAAAACACGGATATAAACCCAGTCAGCAGCCTGGCTAACAAGCGAGCTCGCTTGGTGACTGACTAACGACACCATGTCTATGGTTTGGGATTATTTTAAAGTGTGTCTGACGGATAAAAAACTGGCAATTTCCAATGACTGGAAAAAGTTGGTTATGCGAGGAGGAACCAAGACGTCTTCCTTTAATACGAGCAATTTGATCTCCGACCTCTTCAAGAATCATAAGGAGATACACGATGAATACAAGCGGAAGATGGATGAAAAGCAAACACCGAAAAAAAGTAGTACCACACAGTTGTCGCTTAAAGACTCCGCCGAGAAAAAACAAAAATACAACAAAAACCACCCCGGGGTGAAAGCTCATGTTGTGGTCAGGGACAACGCACGCAGTATGGCAAAAGCCGGTGGAGTTTGGTGTGGCTAGTCTGCCCTGCATGGCGCACACTTTAAAACTCGCAGTGAACGGAGATGCCCTGTCTCAACGCAGAATTTCAGAAGCTCTGGCTGACTGGTAGGCCACTTCAAGCACTCACCACTAGCTTGCAGCACATTTGTGTTACTCATACAAATACGTTAGAGCAGGGCAGATTGACCCCAGTTTATAATTTCCTGTTATACAGTATGCCAGGCAGTCTTGCACTAAATGAGGACTATGTTATTGTTTACTTTATTACTCTAGTATACTCTGGACTGAAGCTGTGTGCCTTCATTGTTTTTGTAGCTGTTGTTTTGAGGCATGTTTAAAAAAAAAGAAAAGAATAATGCACTTTCTTAGACTTAGACTTTGTGAAAGTCAAAGTATAGTATTTTCCATAGTTGTAGTGGGTATCAGGATTATCTCAGGGGGAGCATATCCCAAATTCCAAGCTGCTGTTTTGAGGCATGTTAAAAAAAATTATGCACTTTGTGACTTCAATAGTAAATGGCTTTATATCAGGTTGTACTGTATTATTACATGTTTGGCAAACTTCTCTCTTCAGTTTGGTATGAAATTAATATGCAGACAAATCATTGTGATTGCCGCGTTAGTGTAAAAACAGCTATATAAACTTGATCAGCATGAGCGCACAGGTACTTGATCTGAATAAGACAGTACACAGAGTTGGAACAAATAATAAAAAACAGAAGGTTTGTGTAAAATTGTAACTACAACTGAAGTTAGTATAGTGATTTAGATGTTAAATTATATATTCTTTATCTACTTACATTACATATATTTAATATCTATATCACAACACTTCAGAACTGTATAAATATATATTTTGTATATACATTGTGTGAACATATATGTGTGAATATACACACACACACACACACATACATATATATATACATATATATATATTGTATGCATATACATACATATAAATGTTATAATAGATTATAATAATATGTATAATATGTGTATATGTACACATTTATATGTATTGTCTATATACTGTATGTTTGTATATACACGCATACATTGTTACTTTACATGCAGTCTGCTTTCGGCCCCCGGCCAAATGTTTTATCCCAATGCACCCCCGCATTTCCCCAGTCAAAATGTTTGGACATCTCAGGTCTAGAGAGAGGATAATATAAGAAGAATTGTTGGTGTGTAAAGGGAGGACGGGTCGATTCATAAATTGGTGGTGTCGTTACTAAGAGTAGTATACTAAAAGGATTAGATCAATTTATTTATTTTATTTTCTCAAAATAGTTTTATGTTAATGTTTCCAAATTCAGAGAATAATTACCTGGACACAGGAGGACTCTGAAAACAAAAATGGTTTCAATGATAAAAGATTTTAGTTTTAGTATAGTTTTTGATTTTGTTTAGTTATTGTGTAATATTGAATTTGTTTTTGCTCAAATAATTGTTAATAAAATATATCATAATAATAAAAGAAAATAAGGAAATACGTAAAATAATGTGCTGATATTGTTAAACAGTCAATGGCACTCAAAATAAATACATTGAACATTTTACACTCAATACATGCGATTGGTATTATGGATAATCAGTATCGGAATCGGCAACATACATCCCTGATTGGAACATCCCTAGTGCAAAAAGATTAACAACCTTTTTTTGAATGAAAAACAAAACAAGAAAGCCAATGGGCACTCAACCTTGATGAGGATCTTCTTCTTGAGCTGGTTGGGTGATGGCAGGCCATCTGCTGCAATATCCACCGCTTTGGTCAGCAACATATCTCCAAACAGTTTCTTAAAGTGAGTGGCCATGTTCCTCTGTTGGACAATACTACAGTGGTCCTCAATGGACAGGATGATGGGGAAACTGCAGGAAGGATCAGGCTTAAAAGTTGCAATGTCCCTTTTTCAGTGCAATTGGGTGACATTTATAATAATAATAATACATTTTATTTGGTGTAGCGCTTTTCAGAGTACTCAAAGACGCTTTACAGTAGAATTTCTTCAGACTACATTGTTTCTCCACACTTCATGTGCAGTCTAATTATATTTCCCATACATCAGCAGAGACTCCTGTAACAAGACACCGAGAAACTCTGGCAAACTCACTCTGACGTGACAAAGGCATGCTCTTTGATGGTGGTCAAGACATCGCAGAACTTGATCTTTGTTGTGAGGGTGTGCCCATGGTAGATGACTGGCATTCCATCTGGACCATCCCAGCAGTCCACTGCAAAAACAAATGCATGTACTCAGTTCCGACAATAGTACACTGCAAAGAGGAATGAAAATGAATGAATGACGTATTACAGAGCTATAATTTAAACCTTGGAATGCAACCAGTAAGTAGTTGAATTCCAACATAATTTGTGTTTACTTTTCTATGAGACAAACAAACTCTTGTACGCAATTTATAGATACCTGCTTGACAAGCTCACATGTGATGTCATGTACAACGTGCAATAGTTATGAAACAATGTGTGAGTATGAGGGCGTGGTGGTTACTGGAAAAGTAAAGCTGAATGTCAAAAAATGGCTGCAGACAAACCAAAAATGTTCCAAGTTACTGCCCTACAAATATGGTAGTGTATGAAATTGTGTGGGTGGGTGCTTAAGTATGATTTCGATGAATTATCTAAGAGTACTATACTTTTACTTATCTGTATTGTATTATGTATCATTGTGGTTTTTATCTACTTGTAATGTTTTAACCATGTCTACTAACTACAGATGGAAAATAATTTGGCAAGAATATGGTGTTTACATTTAATTTATGAGAAATGTTCATCAAGATGCAATGTCCTTTCCAAAAAAATAAATACTTGGACTCTTCATCACAACATTGAATATAGTCTTTTACAGTATACATTTTTTAATTTGTGGGTAAAATGTGTGTGTTTACTCACATTCAATACATCGGCAGCCCATCCTTAGACAGCGAGCATACGCCTCCAGAGACGACTCACTGGAAAACTGGTCTCCTGTCAGGTAGCTAAAAATAAGCATGAGAAGTGTCAAAAGTATGCATACTCCTTACACTCTGAGGCACTTGCACACAAAAATCATTCTGCCATTCATCATTTTCCTTTTTTGACCTGTGTAAACACTTCAGACAACATCTGAAAGTTCTCATTCTGCTGTTTCAATGAGTATTGTTTGGTATCTAGTACACAAGGTTCACATATGAACTACCTTTCACACCATTTTTAATTGAAGGAAAAATAATTTTCCTGCAAAACACAGACCTCTCATTTTCGAACATGGGTGTTGAGTATTCCATTTTTATCTGATTGGGGGACGTCCGTGGAAAAAACCTTCTAATTGATTAAGTTTTAAGCAAATTTATTTTTTAGAGGTCGTTTGATCCATCAGCTTGTGTGGACATTTGACACAATCTAAACAGATGGAGTACTTTTACATTAAAGTTCTGGCTCTCAATCCTTACGTGTTGTGTGAAGAGGAGATCCAGTAATGCGACAAGGGGTTGTTCATATTCTCTGGACACACTTGGTCCAGGGAGGAATCCCAGATGGTGTTCTCTTTGGAGAACAAGTATGTCAGAAACTATAAAGGCAAGATCAAAAGATACAAGAAAACAAATTACCATATCACACACACATCAGTTATGGATTCGAAAAGTTCTTAAACGAGCAAACTTTGACTTACATACTTGCAGATATTGATACATTTGCAAAATAACAGAGTATAATATCCAGCACACACGACTCCTACCACATAGCAACTTGGGCTTAAAGTTTTGTAAAACAGGTATTTTGTTTGTTTGTTTTACTTATCAATGGGATATTTCCTAAAAAAAAGCAAGGTTGTACTTTATTTAACTTGAAATTGATGGTTGAAGAGTTCTGAAAATGTGTGGAATATGTAACAATACAATCCATATTTTAATATTTTACAATAAAAGGTTTCCCAGCATGAAGCCCTTTTTTTTTTTTACATTCATATGACCTCATGCATTGAGAGACAGTACCAACTCCTATAGACTGGTTTGCACAATTGCTCACTGTTCTCTGCCCTGTTCAGTCAACCAACGCTTTATGGTGACCACAGAAAGTGTCTGTCACTTTATACACAACACCAACACAGTAACCTTTTCTAATTGTGTGGGAGGATGTGTTTAGGCCAAGCTCGGGCCCACTTGTATCAATTACTGAGCATTACTTCCATACACAATCAACATGTTTGGGTTTGTGAAAATCATTGTATGTGAGAACTATTTTAGATTTTTCACTAAGACAGCAAAAATACCCCAAAACAGAATGTTAGGAAAAGAGTATGTGTACCTCGTCTTGGAGGAAATAGGGCTGTTCCACTTCCCTGAGAGGGTCTTTTAGGTAGCTGAACATAAAGTCCTGAACCATGCTGCTGTCTGCTGCCCACAATTCCTGTACAGTATTATAAAAGAATAATAAATAATAGCGTATGTTTAATAACACATAAAAGGAAGACAATCTTCAAAAAAAGTAGATGTGCACCAAGTAGATTATTACCATCTGAGATTCTAGGAGGAAGCTTTTATAGTCTTCAAGGGAGATCCTTTGTTCTGGTCTGTCAATGAACCTGGCAGAGAAAGTACTGCTTCAGCAAGCACACATCTGTCATGATGCTGAAAATTGGCTTATTAGCCTAGTTTTGGCCTACCTCTGCAAAAACGGAATCTCCAGCTAAAAGAAGGAGCAAGGAGGAAAATTAAGTTAATTCAATTGAGTAATTTGAAGCCTGACGATGGGCACAAAACAGTTAGTGTGAGATTGTCATGACAAGCACCAAAATCATCCATTTATTTGAATCTGACCCGAGCATGCTTTCTCCTCATCTGTGTATGATTATTTATGCCCTAATGGCCTTCACCAGAAGGGCTTGGTGAGTTTTAACTGGACTGTATTGATCTTGCAGTCATTTGAGAACAGACAAATGGGGGAGGAAGCATGCTTTGGAAATGGTATCGGATTGTGGGGGTGGATGGTCGACGGGATGCATGGATTAAGCCATGTCTGTGTTGCCATGATGGACCCATGACAAGACGCATTGTGTAAACTTACATTCTTCTGAGCATCAAACATTAGGTTGCGATAGAGCTGGGCAAACTGGCTGAAGGACACTTCCCCATTCCTCAACTCAGAGTCCTGGAAAACAAGACAAAACGTGATAGTCTTTCAGCTCAAGTGTCATACTGAAGTAAACAGGGAACTCAAGTGAAAGAGAATTAGGAGGTTACTGGAAGTTTCTCTCGGAGGAACCTCATGTTGGGCACCCTGTAGTTGACCTGGCTCAGCATGTTCTTCAGATCCTTACAGGATATCCTAGACACAAGCACATGCTTTGTTAAAAAAAAAATGAAACACATATGGAGATGCACGTAAACTGGGTCCAGAGGCGTGCAGACAAACATATTCTTAGCACTTTAACGGTAGGCTTTGGCCTGGGGAGACAACCCCCCAGCAGCAACACACAGACTTGCTTTGTCGTGTAGGAAGTGACAGACAAACATCTCTGTGCATCTCCTCAAGTCCTGTGCAGCTTGTTTCCTGCTACAGGAAAAAGTGGCAGTATGTAGCTGGGAGGTTGCAAACACTCACGCACACACGCACACACTCTCATAATAATCCTTATGTAATGTAATGAGAGTTGAATGATTGAACAATTTCTGAATTGAACCAACTTACCTATCTTCTCTGTTGCGATCAACGGCGTAAAACTGTTTGCGTAACCACCTAGGGGATATGATGTATTTTTTTATATTACAAAAGGGATGTGCAGATAATGCATTGTTTAAGCATACTGTGGAATTGAATGCGGCTACATTAGGGCTCCTTACCTCTCTATCTGAAGTGGTGTTGGGGACTTCAGTGTATCAGCCACAAGCCAGTTTAACCCCTTCACCCACATTGTCATCTCCTCATCAGAGGTTGCTATTATGTTCACAAGTCATGTAAACATCAAAGTAACACACACATACAAAAATCATAAACATAAAAACTATAGTAATGCTTATGATGGTATTCCTGTTAACATATTTTAAAACAATTCTGCAAGAGCATACCTGCAAGGCTGAGTGATTTGAGGCGAAACTCTGTCCCATACAAAATGACAAAGCCGTGAGCTTGATCTAGTCGTGCAGCAGAATCCTCCATATAACGCTCAAAGTCGCGAGACTTCTGTCCAGGTCGTATCTCCTTGATTTCTCGGATGTCGACTGCAGAGGAAACACACACATGAAAAGTGAGTTTTTGTCGGATGTCCATGCAAACACAGGTAGGTTTAAAGGGGACCTATGATGATTTTCCGCTTTTCTGACTTTTGATGTCGTGTTAAACAATGCAAAGCCTCAAGTCAAGAGTCATGCATTTGGATGTGAGTTTGCATGTAGTTTTGGAAGGCTTTGATCGCTGGGTTTATGAGTATTTTCTTAACGGTGGGACATTTGTGACGTCGAAGATTGACAGATGAACATATGGTATGTGGTCCTTTTGGAGATGCTGTGTCAGCAAGTCTCCTCCCCCTTTGCTAAGAAAGACTGCTGCTTCAGAAGCTTACGTATTCTTCTTTCATGCCTTTACGCCTGCTGTATGTCTATTAACATTGTTACCATAAAATAAATACTTTGGTGTATATTTGTCCATGACATTTTGACCACTACAAAATTGGGGAAAGTGGGCAGGTGTACCTAATAATATGACTGCCAAATCAATATAATGTTTACAAAGTTTATTTTGGCCTTGACCAAAAAAAAAAGTAGTGGTGACATCTGTCTTCTTCAATATATATATTTAACACTGAATATTTTCAAAATATACATTTTGATACCTTTGAAAAGAGAGCAGTACATGGACGCATCCTAGAGACACTTCCACAAACGAATATACGGTTATAAATGTGACTGTGGAGCAAAATTAACGCAAAATGCACACCAAAGCATTTCCAATACATATTATCTAGTCAAGTGTTTAGTAACCATAGGGGCCGGGACCTGCTGTTGGGCCACGATTGCCCCTCAGAGGGCCGCCAAAAAATATGTTTCTCAGCTGTGGTCCATACGGGTCGCAGGCGTAGTCAGTTGCAATACACTTTTTCACCACTTGTGGCAGTAATGACAATATCAAACAAACCGAAGAAGTCTGGCGCTAAAGTCAGAAAAAAATCAGATTTAAAAAAAATGTAATTTGTGTAAACGTAGTTATAAAAAAGTTTCTTTAGCGCAAAAATTATGACTAAAGTGGTGAAATTGCATTTTCATTTACACTTTAATTTAATAGACAGTTTAGTTAACAAACATTATGGTTATTATTTATTATCAACATAGGTTGAATGTATATTTTTAGCATTGCATTATTGTATGTAAGTTTATTTTCCATCAGTTTTTAGAAGTCCCTTCTTTTGCACTGTATTTGATTAGTATTTATTTTTTGTAAACAGCCTGACATAAGCCTTGATAATAATCTTTGTGATTAACATATTGTTTCATATTATTTGACATGGTTGTAAACTGTAAGTACCGATAGGTTAGATATAATTATTGAATATGATTCAAATCAAGAGTAAGATTACTAATTCAGTGTTATTTGAGTGGGCACTTCAAAGAATGGCAACAATATTAAAAAATATGAAAGAGGGTGGGTTGGGGGCTTGGAGGGAGTTGTCAGTCCCAAATATAACACTTGAAGTTAACACATCAGACATATACAAATCATTAAAAATATGGCACACTAACCCAATAACCAAATTTATAAAAGTTGCATCAAACTGGCTGACTTTTGCATTATCATCAATTGGGTGACTGTAGTAAACAGGCAATATTTTATTATGTTGCATAATGGTATACCAGACAGACCTGGGAAAACCAAGTGTCAGGCACTTCTGACACTGTTGATGCCGATGCCAATCATGATTTTTGTAGATTATAAAATTGACGGGGGAAAAAAAATCCTTGCCATATGAAAGAAATGGGGGCCACTGGCTACGTTAATTAAAGACAATGATGTCTGCTTCTATGGCTCCGTTTACACTGGACACCAAAGTTAAACATTTTATTGGTTCTCTATTGAGCAGGCAAACAGGTCCGTGTACGTCACTCATCTTTTTGTGTTGTTCCAGGTCACTTGTTGTTCCGGTCAACTTCCTTTTTGTTTCCACTTGATCAAACTGCGCATGCAAGTGATGTCGAAGCCACACTGGGGCCTGTGCATGTTTATGCTGGAGTCTGATAAAGATCACATTATACTTGTTCTCTTAACAGTCAGCTGGAAAAAACTGATTTAAAAAAAATCGGATTTTGCAGTGTAAACATAGTCATTGACTATGTTTACAATGCAGGCCAAAGTGGCCTAAATTGGATTTTGTTGAGATCTGATTTTTTCCAGCTGACTATTTACACTGCAAGCAAAATGCAGTCAGACTCCAGTGTAAACGCACATAGGCCCCAATGTCGCCCCAATGTCACTTGCATGCACAACTGGAAATATGTGATGTATAAAAGAAAGGGCATCTCTATCCTCCTTCAAAACCGCAATAAAAGTTCACCTCCAGGCAGCTACAACCCTAAACTAACACCCTCCCCCGGATTGCTAATAATCAAATGCAGATACTCTTTCTTATGCCTTCTGATCTCTCTCTCTCTCACTCACTCACTCACTCACTCACTCACTCACTCACTCACTCACTCACTCACTCACTCACTCACTCTCTCTCACTGTGCAACCTACTAATAAAAGTCTCAATCAATCAATCAAACAAACATTGTATTTGTATGCATGTTCAAAATAAACTGACAAACCAACCAACCACTTCGATAAAGTGAAAACAAAGGAAGTTAATCGGGAGGAAGTCGCTACTACTACAAAATAAAATAATGTGACAACACCTTTTACGTGAAAGTAAATTAAAGTAATATAATGTATAAAAGGATGTATATAGCGTAATATATTTGGGAGGGTTGTAATCTTTTTGTGGCTGTTAAGTAGAGGAGACACTGACACCAGCGTGGATCTACGGGAGCTTTATTTTTCAACTCGCATATAAGTCAAATCCAGTCCTTCATTTGTTTCCATTTGTTTCATCAATTGCTATTTCTTCTAAATCAAAGTATATATTCATATATTACATTTGGCCTATTATTCGTGCACTATTGACAAGTGATGCACCAAAAATTTGCTTGTCTTAAATAAAAACAAAACCCAATGTTGTGATGAAATATCCATTTCCGCTGGAGACTGAATCTTGCCCAAAGCTGACGAAAAAAATCACATTCCGGTCACATTGCATTTAGACTGAAGTCGCACTTGAAAAGATCGGATTCAGGACTACTTTCTGATGTGGCCTGAATCTGATCAGATTTGAAGCCCTTTGGAGCGTTTACACTGGCAAAAATGTTTCAATCTGAGGGCAAAAAATCCAATTTGGTGTGCAGTGTAAACAGGGCCATTATGACCTGCCTGTAATGAGCAAACACAGCATTTACATGTGTGGGCTGTGAGGTAGCTTAAACGGTGGACTCCTCAAACACACACACGTTTTCAGCTTCTGCCCCTCTTCTTGCTCCTTCACCACACTTCCTGTGTTTTGTCGCCTACACACCACATTTGCTTGTGTAAAGGTGTGCAGGTTTTTTGGAGTTTTTTTTAAAACCCAGCTAAGTCTTCACACAGTGAATTTCACCAAGCTGTTCTTCTTTTTACTTTTCTTCGAACCCCTTGTAAAAGCTAACAGACTTCCGCTAAAAGGAAGATGCCTTTGACAGGTTAATCTGTTTTACACTGCTCTCTCAGCTCTTTGTGTCAAACTTATAGGGGTCTTTTTAAGCAGATGCCGGAAGTAAGGAGGTAGCCAGGAGGTATCACATTATTCAAGGAGATGAAAAAATGCATCCTGCAACACACTCTCACGCTTCCTTCAGCTCTCCATCCTCCCTCCCTCAAACACATTCTCACACTTTTCTGATTAGACCTGAGCTAATAAATCAATTAATCAAATAGTAAATGAAAATTAACCCGATAACTTTGCTGGCATCAATAAATTGCCACATCCGATTGTCCGTGTGTGTCCGTTTGTTTTCTTCGTCTGTTGTTTTTAAACAGGCTGCAAGAGGTTTCACTCCGTGCATTGCTCTCAGCACCTGAGTGTGTTTACTCAGTAGCATAATTAAATGAACAAAGTGAATCCTCTTGTCATCCCTACATAATCTTTGTCTCTGTGGGCGGAAACGTTGCACACATGCACAAGAGTCTCTCTAGTCGCTAGTGACAAACACCGCAACGTAACAAAAATCATGAAAAAAGATGACTACAAAGCCAAATGTCCATGAATGGAAATATTCTGGTTTTAAACCGAATAAGTAAGAAGAGCCCTTCAACACAGA
The DNA here is from genome assembly GCF_033978785.1 of Entelurus aequoreus. Lineage (NCBI taxonomy): Eukaryota > Metazoa > Chordata > Actinopteri > Syngnathiformes > Syngnathidae > Entelurus > Entelurus aequoreus. The sequence continues at coordinate 46,444,027 of NC_084737.1, forward strand.
AGAATGGGCCAGTATGTCGAACTTGTTAGAAAGTGATAGCAACAACAATAAAAAAATATATTTAAAACAAACGTCCTTTCCAACTAGGGAAAAAATGCAATTGAAGTAAAACTTTTGATAACAGTGGTTTTCAGTCCATTTTTTTAAAATGTTTGTTTACTTATTTAAGATAAATACAAGTTGTTGACCTTTGCAAAGAAACCGATGCAAAGTGTGAATGCTTTTGAAGCCCGTAAACGTGCATGTACATGACAGTTATAGATGCTGGAAAAATTATCGACTAAGGCCTAATAAACAAACTGCAGTCTGAGCAACTAAGCTATTAAATTGTGCACATTGAATCTACAGCAGTGGTTCTTAACCTGGGTTCGATCGAACCCTAGGGGTTCGGTGAGTCGGGCTCAGGGGTTCGGCGGAGGTCAAAACACACCTGACTCATCGTGTAATTACAAACTTCTCCCTATCGGCGTATTACGGATACGGCAACAGCTGACTGGTTTGCAGGTGTGTAATTTGTTGTGAGTTTATGCACTGTGTTGGTTTTGTTGTTTGAACAAGGTGATGTTCATGCACGGTTCATTTTATGCACCAGTAAAAAAACATGGTAACACTTTAGTATGGGGAACATATTCATTAATTAGTTGCTTATTAACATGCAAATTAGTAACATATTGGCTCTTAACTAGTCATTATTAAGTACTTATTAATGCCTTATTCGGCATGGCCTAATTATAACCCTAACCCTCTAACCCTGACCCTAACCAAAAAACTCTGAATTAAGTCTTTATTACTTAGAATATGTTCCCCTAGTGTCCATCCATCCATCCATTTTCTACCGCTTATTCCCTTCGGGGCGGCGGGGGGCGGCGGAGCCTATCTCAGCTACAATCGGACGGAAGGCGGGGTACACCCTGGACAAGTCGCCACCTCATCACAGGTCCAACACAGATAGCCAGACAACATTCACACTCACATTCACACGCTAGGGCCAATTTAGTGTTGCCAATCAACCTATCCCCAGGTGCATGTCTTTGGAGGTGGGAGGAAGCCGGAGAAGTCTTTGTTACTTAGAATATGTTCCCCATACTAAAGTGTTACCAAAAATATATAACTTTGTCTTGAATTTGAAAAAACAAACATTTTATTTTTCACTAAAAAAGGGTTCGGTGAATGCGCATATGAAACTGGTGGGGTTCGGTACCTCCAACAAGGTTAAGAACGACTGATCTACAGGCTGTGCTCTCTTAGCACAAAGTAATCGATCTATACCTAAAGGAATAATGACAATAGGAAGTAAACTTGTCACATTAACTCAGTCTTTCTCAAATAATGGGGCGGATCCCCTGGGAGGGTGCAGTGCAATGCCAGGGAGTGCGCGTGTGACCCCGGGGAACATGCTTTATCAGTACCATGCAGTATCATGCTTCAAACCCCGCTTTGAAAAGCTGTGCACCACAAAATGTGCTCATTGTTGCCATTAATCTGACTTCCGCATTTTAATAACAAAATAAAAAAAACTCAGCACAAAATGTTTAATTAATTTTTTTGTACATTAGAGTGTTTTATATATTAAGCTGCTGAGTTAATTTGCTGAAAAAATTGAATGTATTATTATTTATTTACTTTATTTACTTACATTTTTCATTATCAATTGGTTCAAGTCGGTCAAACAATGTTTACAGTTTAAATAGATGTAATAGTTTTTTTTTTTCAAGCAAATTGATGGACTTTAAACCTTTTCTGTTACAAACTAAAAAAATTTTTAATAAAGTTATTACAATGTAGGATGACCTACATTTCTTTATTTTTTCTTTAACGTTAATAAGGATACAATGTTATGCAGAGTTGTACTTACAACAATTTTATAGAGAAATTATACTACTTATAGTCACGGCTGAGCTAAATGTTTTCTTCTCCCTAGGGGGGGCGTATCAGAAAATAATTGAGAAGCACAACATTAACTGGAAGTAAAGCACCCCAACAACTGTTTTTTCTTTATCATTAAAATACTTTTACAAATTAAAACGGAATAAGATCAAATTTTTAGACACTCAAAAGAAAATATGGATCTTAAGAAGCCAGAACAATATTTAATATTTCTTCTGCCCAGAGTGAGACAGTGCTTCTATATGAGACAGGAGCACGTGTCATTCTCTTTTTTTGTGCATTCTAACTACTGAAAAACTGCTAGCAAGAGGCAGCAAACTATGTAGGCAATGAGGTTTTAATCTGTCCCGCCTATAAAGCCCTCTAAAAAGACATCCATCAATGTTCTATAAACATTCTATAAGTATGTATGTAATGAATTAACAAGCATATTCATAATATTTACATATTTTGGTAATTTTAAGCATTGCCAGAACTTTTATTTTTGGGCAATTGATTTCACAGAGGTCATCACAAAGTTCACCATTTCCATCAACAACTAACTACCACTAATCATGACAGACTTCATGAGAACTACTTAAGGATAAATGATCCACAACCTTATTTTTTTTAGCCTGAATATAACGATGGTGAACTACAGTTTTTACAAGCTGGGTACTAGGCCAATCCAACTCTAGTGAAACACCAAGCATCATGTAGCGGTATTGCTAAGTGTTAAACAAGAAATACAAACTACGGACATTATAAAACAACCAGTTACTGTACAATGTCCGCTCCAACTGGGATGCCAACTGATGGGATGTTTATATCTTTGAGCACTTGCGTTAAACCGTTTAGATGATGAATTCATCATAATCCTCACCCCGGATTTCCATTAGATGCTGAACAGTTGCTGTACAAAACCATCAGAGAACAGCACAGCCATCCACAGTCTCGCAATCCCCACCACCATTCTGACTTTTACGAGATCTCGCGAGTCTGCCCGTAATCATGTGATAAGGGAAGTTGTAATTAATCGAACCACATAGAGTTTATTCTGTCCTTCCAGAGGAGCATAAGAAAATAAACTCGGTCCTGCTACTAATAATAGGAGCTGCAGCAGCAGCTCAGTAGGTCAAGAGGTAGAGTTACCTCTTTGATCAAGGCGCTGTGTTAATAAAAATACAGCCTCTGTGTTAGCTAGTACAATAACAATGTCTCTAATACTTTGTTAATATACAGGCCAAGGCATATCGTTGGTGGTTTTTGGATGTTTTTAGAGGGTTTTTTAGGCAGAATAGATGAATCCCATTCATACTTGCCAACCTTGAGACCTCCGAATTCGGGAGATGGGGGGGGCTGGGTGTGTATATATTTTCAAGTATTTCTTATATATATATATATATTTTCAAGTATTTCTTATATATATATATATATATATATATATATATATATATATATATATATATATATATATATATATATATATATATATATATATATATATATATATATATATATATATATATATATATATATATAAGGGCTGCAACAACTAATCGATTAAATCGATTAAAATCGATTATAAAAATAGTTGGCGATTAATTTAGTCATCGATTCGTTGGATCTATGCTATGCGCATAGGCTTTTAAAAAAAAAAAATTATAATTTTTTTTTTAAATAAATAAATCTTTATTTATAAACTGCAACATTTACAAACAGCTGAGAAACAATAATCAAAATAAGTATGGTGCCAGTATGCTGTTTTTTTCCAATAAAATACTGGAAAGGATAGAAATGTAGTTTGTCTCTTTTAATCGATTAAATCGATTAAAATCGATTATAAAAATAGTTGGCGATTAATTTAGTCATCGATTCGTTGGATCTATGCTATGCGCATAGGCTTTTAAAAAAAAAAAAAAATTATAATTTTTTTTTTTTTTTAAATAAATCTTTATTTATAAACTGCAACATTTACAAACAGCTGAGAAACAATAATCAAAATAAGTATGGTGCCAGTATGCTGTTTTTTTCCAATAAAATACTGGAAAGGATAGAAATGTAGTTTGTCTCTTTTATCCGATTATTAATCGATTAATCGAAGCAATAATCGACAGATTAATCAATTATTAAATTAATCGTTAGTTGCAGCCCTAATATATATATATATATATATATCGTATTTTTTGGATTATAAATCGCAGTTTTTTTCATAGTTTGGCCGTGGGTGCAACATATACTCCAGAGCGACTTATGTGTGAAATAATTAACACATTACCGTAAAATATCAAATAATATTATTTCTCTCATTCGCATAAGAGACTAAGCAAATGGCAGCAATCGTCACTCACACGTCAACCAATAAGAATTCGGCGGGGGAGGGTCATGGCAGAAGTGCATTGTGGGCCATGGGTTGCTAACTGCTATATGCTACTGCCGTAGCTATTAAAATGGATCACATCAAAATTGGCGGTAACTTATAAAAACTGAGAAGGGCTGAACTAAAATGGCACCGAAAAGGAAATCATATACTGCAGATTACAAACTGGGCGTAGTGAAATATGCAGCAGAGAACGGCAATCGAGCAGCAGAAAGAAAGGACATACCAGAGGCGACACCGGGGAGGAAGATTTCATCGGATTTAGCGATCGGGAGTGACAGATTGTTTGGTAAACGTATAGCACAGACCTGGGCATTCGGCGGCCCGCGGGCCACATCCGGCCCTTTGTGCGTCCCTGTCCGGCCCGCGTGAGGCCAATCATCCATCCATTTTCTACCGCTTATTCCCTTTGGGGTCGCGGGGGGCGCTGGAGCCTAGCTCAGCTACAATCGGGCGAAAGGCGGGGTACACCCTGGACAAGTCGCCACCTCATCACAGGGCCAACACAGTCATAAATTACAAAATAAATTTAAAAAACTATCTATGTCGAGTGTGCAATACAACGGTGCTGCATTGGTTTTGAAAAGCGTTATTTGTATTACTTCTGTGTGGACGTATGCGCGTGTGTGATTGTGAGTGAATGTGAACAGCGGCAATCACAAATTACAAAATTAATTTTAAAAAACATCCATGTCGTGCGTGCAATACAACTGTGCTGCTTTTATTTTGAAAATTGTTATTTATGGACGTATGTCCGGGTGTAACCTGTGAGTGAAGGTGCACAGCGACAAGTAATGCCTAGTTACCACCGAAATGTCAGTTCACGCTAAAAAGAGAAAAGTTGATGACGAATGGCGTGTTTCCAACAAGACATGGACTGCCAAGTAATTCTTTAAAGAAATTAAAGGTAAAGCCTTGTTCTTAATTTGTGGTACACAGGTTGCTGTGTTTAAAGAATATAATTTGAATCGCCACTACACAACGAAGCACGAGGAAAATACCGGAATCTGTCTGATGGAGCGCGCGCAAGGGAGGCTGATGCGTTGATGGTAAAACTACAAACCCAACAAGTACTTTTTGCCATATTTCACACCCCCAGAGATGCAGCTGTCAGGACAAGTTTCGTCATTTCTCACAAAATCGCCAGAAAAAGTAAGGCGTTTTCTGACGGAGAGTTTATCAAGGAGTGCTTATTGGACTCTGTTGCGCTGATATGCCTGGAAAGTTGGAGCTTCAGCTGAAGAACAGAACGGCCAACTTTGACTGTTTTTCGCTGGCTTTGGATGAGAGCTGCGATGTACGTAACACCGCCCAGCTGCTCATTTTCTTACGTGGGATAACTGCAGACTTTCAAATCACGGAGTAGCTGGCAGCCATGCAGTCAATTAAAGAGACAACCACAGGTAATGACTTGTTCACATAGGTTAATGCGTGTTTGGACATGTTATGACTGAAATGGGACAAGCTGGCAGGTGTGACAACAGATGGCTGTCCAAATCTGGATGCAGGATAAGCTTTAAATTAACCCTGTGCAGAAATTGACATTTTTGCTTTGTATTATACATCAGGAAGTGTAGTGTAAGACAGTGTTAAAAATAAAACCATCAAAAGCAATCTGCTTTTGTATAAAGTTAACTTAGGTTAAATGAAATTATTATTATTATTATTATTTATCTTACGGTATATCAAAAATAATATTGAGCAACATTTAATTGAAATATTGTCGATGTGGCCCTCCAGCAGTGCTCGGGTTGCTCATGCAGCCCCCGGTAAAAATTAATTGCCCACCCCTGGTATAGCATGTTCTATATGTTATAGGTATTTGAATGACTCTTGTTGCCATGATGTGTTGCGTTAACATACCAGGCACGTTCTCAGTTGGTTATTTGTCCACTGCTCCCCTCACCTCCCAGGGGGTGATCAAGGGTGATGGGTCAAATGCAGAGAATAATTTCGCCGCACCTAGTGTGTGTGACAATCATTGGTACTTTAACTTTTTAACTTAACTTTATTGTGCATTTTTGGCCGGTGCGACGTATACTCCGGAGCGACTTATAGTCCGAAAAATACGGTATATATATATATATATATATATATATATATATATATATATATATATATATATATATATATATATATATATATATATATATATATATATATATATATAAATAATCCGTTCATGAATGAGTATATCCGTTCAATGGAGAAGTCTGATCTACAAATTTTGCAGGCAGGATACCCCTTCACCTTCGAGCTGTCCTGGATAACCTGAAATTATTTTTTCCAATCATTTTGGAACTTGCAAGTAGGGATGATACTCGAAACCGGTTTTCCCGGTTGTTTGATAAGAAAAGAACCGAGTCCTCGGACTCAAATCCCTTTTTGAGAACCGGTACCCGTTATCGAGACCACTATAGTAAAGGAAAAGAGTTGATTCTTTATTCGAATCCCTCGGAACGAATCCCGTCCCGACCAGAAATGCTCCGTGTGACATCACAAGAAATGATGTCACGTAGCTCAGTCATTAGGCGCAGATAGGGAAAGCAGGAAAAAAATGGACGGGAAAAAGCGCTCCAAGGTGTAATAAAGTTCAAAACAAAAGCTATAATCCATCGAATAACTTCACTGAGAGATTTTAGCAGGGTAAAACACATGACGAAGACTTTTACGACCAACCGGAAACATAGCAACCAGGCTAGCAACGCACCTCCTTTACGGCAGCTGTCGCAACGTTCTTAAAACAACCGCAGCACATACATATATGACATCTCCCTTTTTTAACTTTTGTTTTTCTTTCCTTGTAAACAAAACAAAATCACACTGTAGATGTGTTGTCTGTCTAATTATAAATAATGCAGACGAGGCGTGTTGGCTGAGTTCTTGACGTTTACGTTCACGGGTGACGACATGCAACACTTTTCGGGGCTACCGCGCATGCTCGTAACTCCCGTTGCATGCTGGGTAGTGTAGTTGTTATATTCTCTAGCTCATAACATTTTCCCCCTATAAAGAAATAATGTTAACTCAATAAAGTGTATTTCTTTTTTTAGCTTTAACTTTTCATTTTTTAGCATTGTAACCACATTTGCAAAGAACTTTTCTCTTCATAGAATTTTCTTTCAATAAAGAAATAAAGTGCAAAAATGTCAAAGCATCATAACAAACAGTTATGTCAAATAGCAGCAGAAGTGCACTTTTTGGAGAGCTGTATTATTTTCAGTTTTGTGCCCAAGGGACTGATTTTATTTACTATGTTATTATTTATACACCTATAGTGATCACAGAGACAGGTTGTTTTTGTGTTACTGTATATATTTGTTTTTCTGAAAAATCCCACTTAATATACTTTGGGTAACAACAGTCAATATTTATTTATTTTATTTTATTTTTTTAGGTGGGTAACAGTCAATATTTATTTATTTATTAGATTTTATTTTTTTATTATATAATAAAAGTGAGCTTTTGTTAAACCAAATATTGTGGGTTTTTTTCCATATACAACAACCTATCTGGACTCGATAAGAGAATCGATAAGGAATCTGTTCGATAAGAGGATTCGATAATAGGCTCGGACTCCATAATTCCTTATCAAACATCATCCCTGCGTACTTCTTCTTCTTACTCGTCATCGCCATGTCTCTTCTTCGTTCTTCTGCTTCGTCTCTGTTATGTTTTTGGACATTACTACTTGCCGTAGTTTTGAAGCAATGCATGATGGGAATCCGGATGCTGTGTGTCTGTGTATTAACGTGCCGGCTGGAATAAACACACGCTGAGAAATAGCTCTGTGCCTGCCTACTTTATGGGTTGTAGATAAACCTATGGATAACGGAGACATATATAATAGTCTCCTTTTCAGGTGAGAGAGGACGCTAAAGGCAGTGCCTTTAAGACACACCCCCAATATTGTTGTCCGGGTGGAAATCGGGAGAAATTCGGGAGAATGGTTGCCCTGGGAGATTTTCGGGAGGGGCACTGAAATTCGGGAGTCTCCCGGGAAAATCGGGAGGGTTGGCAAGTATGATCCCATTAGCTACATTGTTAGCTGTCTCGTACTAGCGTTTTTACCTATTTAAGATGCACACTAAAGAGAACAACGTGTGTTCTTGTCTTACATTTCAATTGTAAATGATTGGTAAAATTCCCCCAAAAAGTGCAGTTTCCCTTCAAAAGTAGAACCAACAAGTGAAGGAGATAATACATTTTCACCCAATGTAGTAAACAGGCTCTAAGAGCATGTATTATTGCCAGGTACTTCCTTTTGTCCTGAGCCCATGAGCATTTTTCAAGCAGTAGAATCAAAACAGCGCAACATTACACAAAGTAAGTCATTTTATAAAGTTGTGCATAACTTTAATGATTATTTAACAATTGTGCCAAGAAAACTACGTACATAACATCTCCTGTTTCAGTGCAGCGTCTACTTGCACTTCAGCTAATCCAGGCTGTTGCTTGGAGGGCAAGGGTTAGCAGATAATAACAAATTACTGTCATTCACAAGGGCATTTCCACACATTTCACAAGGGCATTTCTACACATTGTTAAACACATTTTTAAAGGAATCTTAGGTGTTTCCATACACAACCTCGGTACTACCTGTTCCCTTAATTTTCAGTCCCACCACTTGGCTAAAATGTGCATGGCTGGAATGACATCACATACCTAAGGCGCAAATATAAAAAAAATATGCATCCTTAGAAAAAAAAGCTGGTCAGAATGATGACAGTGTCAAACAAGTTGAGCGTGTGATTCCTCTGAAAGCAAGCCACAGTCACTAACGGAAGTTACATTTATCATGTACGGGATTCCTAAATAAATATGACTGCCAACTTTCATCACTTGGACAAAAAAACGAATTAACCGAATGATGAATAATACAAATAAATAAACATGCAGATAAGATTTCCTGCATCCGCTTTTACAGTTATAAAGTAATGTATCTGTGACGTTGCACCTAACTCACTAAAAAAATGTGTGACAAAGTGTGTCCATCTGTCAGCTATTTTGAGAATTGTCTGTCACGGTTGTGCTAACCAACAGGTCTAGTTAGGCGTGTGTTGCGTGAGTAGTACAGAATCATGCCAGAAGGATAAGCACACCTAAACAGTGTCAACATGCACTTCCCAACCAAAAAAAGGATGAAGAATATTGTCAAAAGTTGTCAACTGATTTAAAGAAAATACATTGTTTTGAAATCCAAGCAAGAGGTTGACTTGTGTCCTGTCACTGTTTGTTGCTTCAATATGAAAGTTATTTAGGCGAACAATGAGATCACAAAAAGGAAATCAATTAAGAGTGAAAAAATGTATAAACCAAATCTAAATCCAGAGCCAGACAGTAATGATTCCCTGCACTTCCATCCATACACTATTTCTGTACACAAATTAGGTATCTGGAAATATATCACCTCTCCAGGAGTATCAAATTGCAGCCATGTATACGACCTTTGCTTGGAGAGAATATGATACTATTGTGAAAAAAAACAAAAAGGTATGCCTCTCTCTCTTCTCTTTTTTTTTTATGTGCGTGAGAGTGTGTTGCATCCGGAGCAGAGCACAGCTGTGCACAAGGCATCCTGCTACACGAGTAGGTAGACTCACCAATAAATGGATCCGTAAAGGAATGCGTACCCTCAACAAGAAGTACTATTACGTTGCAATGAGCGCAAACCATTTCCTCTTCCTGATAGTGTAGATTTCTGTATCCACTCTCACAGACGCCATGAAAATGCAAATATATTCCAGGAAGGGTTCTGTCAACACAAGCCCCTTTCAAACACCCTATTAAAGTTGGGAATTTTCTGCCTTTTTTCCAGGTCGAGGCTCTACATTCATCACAGACGGGTAGAAATGGGTACCGAAACTCGGTTCCATAATTTCACTAGTGCTTTCAATTAAACTGCTTAATTAGATTTAAAAAAGCTTCAATGTATATTCTGTTACTTGGCCACTGCAATAGAGCGCACATGAGAAAGGTGGTTTGTGAAGGCCGTGATCATTGTGGCAGCAAACAGCGGAGAATAGGGTTTATTATGTTATGTTAAAAATGTTGATGATGTGTGCATATATTAGATATAGGGCTGGGCAAAATGGACGAAAAAGTATATCTCGATATATTTTTACTTAAACTTGATATTCTATATATATATCTTGATATATTTTCCGGTGAAAATATTTATATAGATATTCATTTTTGAGCGAAATTCACTGAAATTTAAGTGAATGACAACTGTACTGTAAACAGTCAGTGGTACTTTTATTAACCTAGTTAGTCAAGATGGGTATTAACAGCACAGAAAAGAAACTGTTTAAGTAGCACAGAATTACATAACAAATAAAATAGAAAAATATGTTTTCTATGTAAAATAAATAACATAGCTGTGCATATAATACAAAATGTATCAAACTCAGATAAAAAATTAATTTGCAGATAGGCACTTTTTAATTCTCAGTCGACGATGTAATGGACTGTCACACATGTACGGTTCTGTGGTCCTACTAGACCACATGTCTGTGGTCACCGCCAAGTAAGTGACTTGACTTAATTGTGCGACTATGATCTTGTTGTTTGTTTCAAAATGATTCAACTATTCAATGTTGAAATATAAAGAGTGGAACTAATGAAGAAAATGTCAGCTACTGTCTTGTTGTAAAACACCAATGAAAATTAAATGTAGCATTTAGATAAAAGTAATCACATGTCTGCCACAATCATGTGTGTTCTTAAATGTGTATTCCACCTCTTCCAGTTTCGATTTGGGCTTACATGGTAAACAACTGAAATTAATGTTTTATCTAGACGCATACATTTGTCCAAAAGTGGCCAAATAGACACATTGTGGGTTTCCTGGACGTCGTCTACATTGCTAAAATAATAATCTAAGGAAGACAATCACTCAGCCATCTTCCACTAGTTTTCTTAATATATATATCGCCTGCTTGAAAATTCCCTCTTCTCTTCTACAACTCTCTCGTCGTCATTTGGGATGTCTATTGTGATTTCCCTTCCTGGTCCGATGACCCGTCCTATGTTGCCTTTGATTGGCCTAATCTCAACCAATCGTGACTCATCATAGTAAACAACCAACCAATCATGGATGTTCTTATACGTGCAAGCACGTCTTGGAAGGAGGAAGGGGAGGGCTTTAGTAGCCCGTGGAAAAGAGCGGGGTAGAACAAGGAACACAACAAATAAGCAGCGTTTGGTAATTTTAACGTAAAATAAATCATATTGATATTACGATATTTTCTTAATTCATATCTTGTTTAAAAATATATCGATATGTCTTACAAACTCGATATATCGCCGAGCCCTACATTGCATGCGCGACAGTATGTGACGTATGTAACAAGGTGCGCTTGTTTTATCTTTCTGGGAGAAGGAGAGACAAGAAAGAGTGATAAAAGCCTGCTGTGTAATGCCCGCAGCTCAAAGCAACTGTGTGAGAACGTATACTCACGAAATAGTCATTTTCTACATGGCACAGAGACAAACCCGCGATACATCGAGTATATTTGATGCATCGCCCAGCCCTAATTAGAAACACATATCAAAGGTTATGGCGAGCAGAAAATCAGTTTATTTAAACTATTTTACCCAAAATACGCAGTGATGCATTGTATTTTATCCGATTGGTCGATTAATCCAAACCAATCAAATAGAGCCTATGTTTGGTGCGAAATGAATGCAGACTCAGTCACCTGCTATAAGTGTTTGAAGGTAATATTGTGCAAGCAACGTCTTGTAAGTGATGTAGCATCCTGACAGAGGCACAGAGTCATTGACACACCAACAGCAGTGCTCAGGTCTAACACCGCACACATGTTTCACCACCGCACTCTACACAAAACAAAAATTGTGTTTTCAATTTTCTTACTACCCGTTCAGGCATTGTAAAATAGTACCAATTTGGCACATGTAAATGTTGTTCATTGCTCATCCCTACTGACAAAAGCATGGGGAACGACCCTTGAATTTGCCAGCTTCATAAGTAGAAACAGGGTAACAGAGTATTGTAACAGACAGGATGGCGTCTGTGTGAAAAGGAATAACAGAAAGCCGAAACATGGGTCACACTTGAGAGTGAGACTCGCTTTTCCCGCACTCTAGTATGGAAAGCATCCCAGTCCAATAACTATTGTATACGACACACCAGAGACTGACACAAAGGGTGCCACACTTCCGATGATTTGATTTTCACTGTATGAACGCACTCACAGGCACGACACTGGCAAATAGTGATATACCAATTTTGCGGATTCTCTCTGTGAAAGACACTAACGGTACTGCCCTTACATGTCAGGAATGATTCACCTATTTGTAAACAACAGTACCACACACGGTCACGCAAAATTTATCAGAATGCTATAAAACTTAAGCAGTTAATGTCCAGGTGTTAAATCAGAATCAGAACCAGCTGTATTGGCGCGGTACAGTAGGTTTAACACACAATTAATTTAACTTGGTAGACTGTGCTCTCTTTGTTCAATGTAAAACAATTAAGAAAAAGGTAGTATGCTTCTACAACAACAAAGTTGACACACACCAAACCAAATCTAGAAATTAGTATTTTGAAAAAAATTACAAGGCCTAAACATTTGTGTAATCAATGAGGGAACGGCAACCATCTAGGATCTTGGACCTGGACATTCTGTAGATATAGTACAGCACATTCTCACTAAATTTTAAACAGTCATGCAAAAAAATCTACCCAACCGGCTGATATATCAAAAACTGTAAACAATAAACCAACCCATGACGAGAGGTACATATAATTTATCAGTGATTGCTACAGGACTTACATCTTTTTACTTTTTTATTAAAGTATTTAAATAAATTAAATGTTATTCTCTAATGCAGTTTTTGATGCAGAAACATATGTATTGTAAAAAGTCCAATTCAAGGTTACAGTAGCACCACCTTTTACCTATCTTTCACAACTACTTGTCAAACTAAATACAATAATTAAAGGCCTTACCTACGGATTTGGCAGATTTTGATGATAAGAAATCCCCGTTAGCTTATCAAAATAATTAATGGAGAGTTAAGTGTAAATGTGAGGCACTTACTCTCGCCCTCTATTTTGTCCGTGCCCCGGGTCCAAATGATGGTCCTTGTCTCCAGTTTGACCTGGAAAGTCCTCCTCTCTGGCCTTTGGGATTTTTTCGAATAAAACAGCGTAAGCACAGTTCCCAGCTCCAGGTCTCGGTATAAGTTGTTCATCTCCGCGTCGTTGTCCATCCACGGGACGGGACCGTTGGAAAAGAAACCCGAGGTCCCAGCCATGTTCACTTCCCCTGTTTGTTATCCGTTTCCTCTCAGAACAATATGCTCAGTCCAGGCCTAGACAGGGATACCTACAACAGGAGAAGAGAAGGAGGAGGACGAGGAGGGGGAGGTCCATGAAACAACAATTCCACTTGGTGTCCAAATGTGTCAGACATGTACATACTTTGCTAACCAAGTTGACAAAGTCAGAAGGCATGTCTGATAGCTGTCACTCCTATTCACATTTTGAAAAGGAAATATTTCCTGTCAGGTTTTTCTGAGAGTTAATGCAAATGTAACTGGTGTTTCAGACAAACCCAACATACACCGTAAATACTCATGAAGATTGGTACACAGCAATGGTAAAGATAATAAGTGTTAAGGTAACACTCGCTATTGGGTGGTGCCATTACTAGCTGAAGTTTAAGCCAAAGTAAGTACATTTTTAATAAATACCGCACCGCTTAGATAAAACATTTTAAAAACAACCCTCAAACTATGCAGGTTATTTCTAGCCATATAATATTGTTTGCGCTTGAAGGTATTGTATTTAATAAAAAATTTAGATAAGTGCAGCGTCCAATAAAATACAAAGCAGACAAATAAATGATCCAAAAAGAACAAAAGTCAAATGCTAACTTTTTCTTCAAGATAAAATCAGGCCCTATCATCAACAAATACAACACAACGATGGCCAAGGTGATTAGTCAAATCCAATCCTGCAAGATTCAAGTAGCATTTGTTAATGAGCAGCTAGAGATACTTGCAGTGTCCAATAAGGGTCTCCGCGCAGCAAACACAAAAATTATCTAAAAACCAAATGAACATTTCTGCAATTATAAACGTAGCCAGATTGAAAACAAATGCAAATACCAAAAACACACACACCCCCAAAACAACGCAATGCTTGAAATTCACAGAACAAAACCTGAAGTTTCCCAGACTTAAGGGATGTTCATCTTTAAAGGCAAGAAAGTTGGCTGACTTTTGAATAAATGCAGGATGTAAAGGCACGTATTACTTTAAGTCTTTGTTAAACACTTGGTCTCATTCCAAGGCCAACATTGGCCATGTAAATAAGTTGCTCTACAATAGTGTAAAATATTAAGAGCAACTGTTGTTTCGCATGTTTTGGATCCTGCAGTGTTTATGTGATCGCAGTATTTTTAACATGCCACAAGTTGCATAGTGTTGCTGTGTTTTTTTCTGGTTAAGGGAAGATATTTATAATTTGATATTTAAAAGTGTAAGCAACACTCAAATGAGAAAATTATCACATTTAAAAAAGATGATATAGCAGGCACTAGAAAAGTCTTACTTTTTTAGGTGTATTTTTAATTCTCCTATATTGACGGTGCGCGCTCTGAGCTGCCATCAAATAGGTATGCAATTACCGATTTAAAACAACAACAACAACAACAAAAACATCTGGCACGGAGGGTAATATCTCTTTTACCCAAATACACACATACAGCACAGCCACGGTGGTAACAAGAAACGTCTGGCGTAAAAATCAGGCCAATGAGAGCTAGCATGTCGCTAGTCCCCAGACATGATGCGCCTGTTTTCAGACCCTCAAAGGGTCCCAGGTAGAATTTACTATCGCCTTTTCCTGTCCTTTACTAGCCTGCTGGAATATTGCGGGGGGAAAACAAGTGAAGAAAGAAGGCGTCGCAGTGGCTGCCGAGCTGGGCTGTGCTGTGCTGGACTTACCGCCGCAATCTCGGCCTGACCGCACATCTCTAACCGCTGCACAACTCTCTCCAGTGGCGCCCCTGTTTGCTGCCGTTCGTCCACTATTCCGGAATTAGATCACCACCAGGCCCCCGGGGAGGCTCGCCTGTTCCCGTCAACAAAACGCTCCAGTTTCCCCTTCTCCCCTATGCGTGTCCATAGAGGCAGCAAAGTGGAGCAGTGGTGAAGGTACGTAAGTCTGTCTGTGGAGGCTCCTCCCCCTCCTAGCGACCACCAGTAGCTCAAAATACACTGTTCCGGTGGAACGTTTCACAATAAAAGCTCAACACAGTGGAACACGCACAGCCCAATGGCAAGGGAAATAAATCTTATAACAATATGTAGGGCAAGGCACGGCGAGACAAGTTTATTTTTAGAGCAGAATTAGTACACAGGGCAAAGTTTTTTATAGAAAAATACAAGAAGGCAAAAATAAAATACTTATGATAAAAATTGAAATCACAAAATAAAATAATTATAAAGTTAAAGTACCAATAATCGGCACACACACACTAGGTGTGGTGAAATTAACCTCTGCATTTGACCCATCCCCTTTTTCACCCCCTGGGAGGTGAGGGGAGCAGTGAGCAGCAGCAGTGCCTGCGCTCAGGAATCTTTTTGGTGATTTAACCCCCAATTCCAACCCGCGATGCTGAGTGCCAAGCAGGGAGGTAATGGGTCCCATTGTTATAGTCTTTGGTATGACTCGGCCGGGGTTTGAACTCACGACCTACCGATCTCAGGGCGGACACTCTAACCACAAGGCCACTGAGCATGTCATAAAACATCCATCCATCCATTTTCTATCGCTTGTCCCAACGGCGGACAAGTCGCCACCTCATCGCAGGGCCAACACAGATAGACAGACAACATTCACACTCACATTCACTCACTAGGGCCAATTTAGTGTTGCCAATCAACCTATCCCCAGGTGCATGACTTTGGAGGTGGGAGGAAGGCGGAGTACCCGGGGGGAACCCACGCAGTCACGGGGAGAACATGCAAATTCCACACAGAAAGATCCCTAGCCTGGGATTGAACCCAAGACCTTCGTAATCATAATTTAAATCAAAAATCAAATACTCTCAGTTGTCATATAGCCTGGATTTGAACATTGCCAATGTTAAGGTCTGTTTTACATAATCTGGAAGACTATTCCAGGTTTTAGGAGCATAAAACTGAAACGTAGCCTCACCATGTTTGGTCCTGATGCTGGGCACCAACAGGAGACCACTAAATTAAATTAAAGTACCAATGATTGTCACACACACACTAGGTGTGGTGAAATTTGTCCTCTGCATTTGACCCATCCCCTTGTTCCACCCCCTGGGAGGTGAGGGGAGCAGTGGACAGCAGCCAGGAATCATTTTTGGTGATTTAACCCCCAATTCCAACCCTTGATGCTGAGTGCCAAGCAAGGAGGTAATGGGTCCCATTTTCCCATTTGTCTTTGGTATGACTCGGCCGGGGTTTGAACTCACAATCTACCGATCTCAGGGCGGACACTCTAACCACTAGGCCACTGAGTAGGTACCTGAGGTTCTCAGAGCAGGAGATGGTTCTATTGGTTCTAACATGTCAGAGATGTACTTTGGCACAAAACCATTAAAGAGCTGTTTTAAAGTCTAGTCTCTGAGCAACTGGAAGCCAGTGTAGTGACCAAATATACTAATACCGTACTAATATTGTGATATTTCCTGGTTCTAGGTAGGACTCGAACGGCAGCATTCTGGATGTACTGCAGTTACTTTACAGCTTGTTTAGAGAGCCCATTGAGAAGGCCAGTAAAGTAGTGTAACCTGCTGGAAACAAAGACATGAATTAGTCTTTCTAAGTTTGATTTAAACATTATTCCTCTGATTTTGGCAATGGGCGGTAAAAAGCTACTGATGTCATTGACTGTTAAAGTTCAAGTCTGAGTCCATTATTACCCCTAGATTTCCAACCTGATCATTACGTTTCAGGGAGAGGGTCTCAGGGTAACTAATAATAGTTTATATTTGCTTCTGTGGGCCAAAGACAATGATTTCTGTTTTGTCACCACACACTGATGTGTTCGATGCAGCGACAAAGTCAATCAATGGGCTGACGTTCACCTGCCGTCAGTGACACACTTCTAATTCAATGGGTTTTCTCTATTTTCATGACTAAAATAGAATTGTTTATCCTCGCGACTCCGAAAGGGACAAGCGGTAGAAAATGGATGGATGGATACATTGTATATTGTCACTGAAGGCATCAACACGATGAATGAACACATGTGGAGTTATGTACTTAACAAAAAAAGGTGAAATAACTGAAAACATGCTCCAAAGACATGCACCTGGGGATAGGTTGATTGGCAACACTAAATTTGCCCTAGTGTGTGAATGTGAGTGTGAAGGTTGTATGTCTATCTGTGTTGGCCCTGTGATGAGGTGGAAACTTGTCCAGCTGCCTTCCGCCCGAATGCAGCTGAGATAGGCTCCAGCACCCCCCGCGACCCCGAAAGGGACAAGCGATATAAAATGGAAGGATGGATGGATGTTTTATATTCTATTTTTTTCAAAATTGTCACCCTTTGCTCTGATTACTGCTTTGCACACTCTTGGCACTCTCTCGATGAGCTTCAAGAGGTAGTCACCTGATTGGGTTTTCACTTCACAGGTGTCATAGTTTTGATGCCTTCAGTGACAATCTACAATGTAAATAGTCATGAAAACAAAGACAACGCATTGAAATGAGAAGGTGTGTCCACTTTTGACCTGTACTGTGTACATATATATATATATATATAATTTTAGCGCCGATGATGAAGGAGTCTTTGCTTGGCTGATAGAAGACTTTTCTTTAACAATAGTATCGATCGAGGCTCGAACCAAACAAACTAACATGAACAGAACACCAACCAGATTCATAGTGTCAAAGAGGAAAGTTCTGAGAAAAGAAGGAGCTAAGAAATGAACTAAAGTAGCCACTTCCTTCACAGTGAGGCATGCTTGGAACAAGGAAGTAGAGGGAAATGTTATAGTGGCTCCCCCCAGTGCCGCTAAAATATTGATTCTGTGCGCAGAGAAAAATATCTTGATAATCCATTTATTACATCCCAAATAATTGTGATGATTATAAGATCATTACATTAAGTATATCATAATTATTTGACATTCTGAATATGTTTAAGTATCAACGTATTTGTTCAACACTCTCTTTCTGAATAAAACTCCCGAAATAATATTTTTTTAAGGACATTCCGATTTATTGAGATGCATCTGTGAAAACAGCCACATTTACTTATCTATTTGCATTTTTCAATGTTTAATGTGACCATTTCTGTTTGCATATGTTTGTAAATTTGGTGTACAGTTATATGTGTGTGTTTTTTCTGCCATATGTTGATTTTTAACAAACACTTGCAGATTTCCACAATACTGGAGTTGGTAATAGAAAAAAAGTGCATGTATTTTCATCTGTCAAAATAATGCTCCTATAGAATACGATCAGGTATTAACCATGAGGCAATCTGTAGACATAAAGTCGCAAACTAGTCTGAAGTGATTACATAACATTTTTGTCAACACTACAAAGTACCATAACATACCATACCAACTTTATTTATAAAGCCCTTTAAAAACAACCACAGTTGAAGAACAAACGGCTGTACACCACCAAGAAATACAGGCAAAGGACAGACTAAAAAATTAAATTTAAAGCAGAGGTAAAATACACATTGAAAAAGCAAATACAAATTATCTTAACAACAATTTGTTATATAAAAGCAGTTAAAAAGTTAAAAACAGTTAAAAAAGTTAAAAACAGTTTAAAGTCTCATGCTGGGTACTGTATGTTCCTATAAACTTCAGGACAACTTGTACAAAATGTGTTATTGTCATATATAAATAATTTAATATCGTGGTAATATTGTGGCAAATAAAGAAACAACCATTACACTGTAATTAGTCCAAAGTGTGGAAAGATTTTGTCAGATCTAATTCTAATGACATCTGTGTGCTTGTGGTCAAACTAAATTGTAAGGGGTCTTGCATTGGATCAGCAAATGCGTACGTACTTCTTGCATAAAATGTTTTAATGTTCTTTAACTAGTATACAGTATTTAATTTGTAGTTGTTCTGCCATTGAAGTGTTTGAACTTTATCTGATCATTAGCCTACATTTGCTGTATTGTCAGAATCTCTGAAACTTTGTCTTGATTATAAATAAAAACCCAAGCATTGACTGTACTAAGAGACTCTATTAGGTATAGAAAAATGTAAAGTTATCGCTTTCAAGTGATTCCAAGTATCAGGACCTTTTACCTTATTTTTTCTGGGATAGTATTTTTTTCGACAGCTTGTACAAATACACAGGAAGATGGTAGAGCTAATATTTTATTCTGAAAACTGCAATCGTGGAAAAAAATAATGCATTTAAGCCGTCGTCATAAATGATTAAAGAGCAATAAATGTTATTGTCCTTTTACATTTACTGGACAGCTCCACATCCCTCTTCAGGAATGACTAAAAGAACAGTTTTCAAATAAGTGCTGTAATATTTTCAAGTAACAGTCCATCTTTTGTTCAATGAAAACTGTAAACCCACATAACGTGCATATTAAGATCCATAAAGAGATGTTTGTTCACGATTTCAAACATTTTTTTAAACACTGTACCAATACAGGAGGTACATCCCTTGAATAAAACATAAAGCATCAGAACATATGCCTTTCTGTCTTCTAAATATAGATTGCTTGGCATTCTATTCTTCACAGTCATCAAACTGAGGTTAATTTAAATCAATCCAATCATATACAGAAGCTCATGGGCATACCCCGAACAAAAACAAAACAAAAAACAAAATAGTTTATCGTTTAGCGTATTAGGTTCTTGAAGTTTACAAAGTGACCAAACTTGACTGCAACACTGCTGTCCACTCCACAGTAGCCAACAG
Organism: Entelurus aequoreus; assembly: GCF_033978785.1. NCBI lineage: Eukaryota > Metazoa > Chordata > Actinopteri > Syngnathiformes > Syngnathidae > Entelurus > Entelurus aequoreus. The sequence continues at coordinate 46,464,200 of NC_084737.1, forward strand.
GGTTATTACTCCTCTGTTGTCCTCTGTGTTTTTAAAATTTTAAAATTTTGATTTCTATTTACTGTTTTAATTGGTTTTACCCTTTAAAATCGTTTTTAATCATATTTATTTTATATTGTTTTTTTATATTGGTTTTATATGTATTTATTTTTTGTTTTTATTCAGTCATTGGTGGAGCTAAGGATAATATTTGAATGTTGTTTTTAATATTGTTGTGCAGCACTTTGGTAACATTTTGTTGTTTAAATGTGCAATATAAATAAAGTGGATTGGATTGATTGGATTACTTGTGGAGGTTGCCCTCCAGGGGGTTCTTCGGACCACCAATCATCATCATGAGAGCCCGGATCAGGGTTATAATACAATTTTATTTTTGTAGTTCAGCGGGTTGCTTTTCAGCAATTGTCTTTTGTCCGTCACGCTCTCGCTCTCACTCCAGCTCCCCTCCAGCTCCAACAACGTTTCTCCTCCCGGTTGCTGCTTATACAGAGCGACAGGTGATTAGATAACAAGGCCCAGGTTGGCCATCTACGCACCTGTCACTGACTTCGAGGCCGGTCCTGGCACACCCCGCTTCACTGCAGGCCCCCAGGCCAAGCCCCCCTCCACATTACTATACACAAAGTACATGTACTATAAATAGTACATGTCAACATGAACACACAAGCCTTGCAAGAGTCAAGTCAGTGTCTTCTGAACGCTTTTATTTTGATTCACACACGTTCAGATAGATTGTACGCCAGGTTCCCATGCACGTCCCTGAAAAAACCTTACAACCAGGCAAAACACAAAACATTCCTTTATCCATTGTGCCGGAGGATGAGATTCTCCATAAAAAGCAGTGGGTTATGGGTTAGGGAGGGTGGGTCACCTTTTCTAAATACCCCGGCCATGCAAGAAGCCAACACAGCTCTACACTGACTTCCACATGAAGGAAAGGGTGCTGTAATGCTCCCTGGCTCCAGAAACACTCCATTGTTTCTCATGCACACATGCATTCTTTTACTTTATTTTTCCTTTGGCAGAGGTTACCTTCTTAGAATAGTTCCTGCCTTTGTCACCCAGGTAGATGTCACAAGAGTGTTTTGAGAAAAGAGCTGTCTCTCAGCTAATTGTTATGCTTTAAGTTGCAAGCATATTTGAGTTACAAGCATCCCTGTTATTAGTTGTCACAGTGAACCCAGTAAGATCCGCCACAAACATCGGGTTCTCGCGAGCATTAGCTTGTAGCTAGATATGGACATAACTTTGTTTACCAACCATGGGAAGGAAGAAAGTGAGTGTGAAGGACAGTGCTGAGGAGAAGAATGATATTCATTGAATAAAATAAATAAATAATCAAAGACGTGACCAAGCATGTCACCAACTTTGCAGTACAATTTGAGCGTATCCTTGCTAGTCTGCACCATACTGAAGAAGAATGAGTATAACGCCAGCCAAGAATGTTAAAATAATATCTAAATGGCAGACAAAATATGGAGAAGCAGCTGGAAGGCGATACCAAAGAATTTCACTCTCCAAGGTCAATACCGCACATTGTTATTGCATTACTTCACGAAACTACCATAGTTGTTTGTACTACATTCTATTGTATTGTTTTTGATACAAAATTACTTGTCTAAAATTTGTTTGTTTTTTTATAAGCCATGTTACATGTTAAAATTCTGCCATTTTCAGGTGGCGGGGGGAAATCACCAATTAAAACGACTTTAATCAATTTCAATGGGAGACAGTGATTTAAGTGTTCCGCGACCCCAAAAGGGACAAGCGGTAGGAAATGGATGGATGGATGTTTTGAGTTAAAAGACCTACTGAAATGATTTTTTTTTATTTAAACGGGAATAGCAGATCCATTCTATGTGTCATACTTAATCATTTCGCGATATTGCCATATTTTTGCTGAAAGGATTTAGTAGAGAAAATCGACGATAAAGTTCGCAACTTTTGCTCGCTGATAAAAAAAAGCCTTGCCTGTACCGGAAGTAGCGTGACGTCACAGGAGCTAGTATTCCTCACAATTCCCCATTGTTTACAATGGAGCGAGAGAGATTCGGACCGAGAAAGTGATGATTACCCCATTAATTTGAGTGAGGATGAAAGATTCGTAGATGAGGAACGTTACAGTGAACAACTTGAGAGGCAGTGATGGACGTATCTTTTTTCGCTCTGACCGTAACTTAGGTACAAGCTGGCTCATTGGATTACACACTCTCCTTTTTATATTGTGGATCACGGATTTGTATTTTAAACCACCTCGGATACTATATCCTCTTGAAAATGAGAGTCGAGAACGCGAAATGGACATTCAGTGCCTTTTATCTCCACGACAATACATCGGCGAAATGCTTTAGCTACGAGCTAACGTGATAGCATCGTGCTTTAACTGCATATAGAAACAAAAAAAATAAACCCCTGACTGGAAGGATAGATAGAAAATCAACAATACTATTAAACCGTGGACATGTAAATACACGGTTAATGCTTTCCAGGCTGGCGAAGGTTAACAATGCTGTGCTAACGACGCCATTGAAGCTAACTTAGCAACCAGACCTCACAGAACTATGTACTCTCTCCTTTTTCTATTGTGAATCACGGATTTGTATTTTAAACCACCTCGGATACTATATCCTCTTGAAAATGAGAGTCGAGCACGCGAAATGGACATTTAAAGTGACTTTTATCTCCAAGACAATACATCGGTGACACACTTAGCTACTGAGCTAGCGCGATAGCATCGTTCTCAAATGAAGGTAGAAACAAAATAAATAAACCTCTGACTGGAAGGATAGATAGAAAATCAACAATACTATTAAACCGTGGACATGTAAATACACGGTTAATGATTTCCAGGCTGGCGAAGGTTAACAATGCTGTGCTAACGACGCCATTGAAGCTAACTTAGCAACCAGACCTCACAGAACTATGTACTCTCTCCTTTTTCTATTGTGAATCACGGATTTGTATTTTAAACCACCTCGGATACTATATCCTCTTGAAAATGAGAGTCGAGCACGCGAAATGGACATTTAAAGTGACTTATCTCCAAGACAATACATCGGTGACACACTTAGCTACTGAGCTAGCGCGTAGCATCGTTCTCAAATGAAGATAGAAACCCATCAACAGCCGTGCTCACCTGCATTCCAGCGATCAACGGCACGACGAAGGACTTCATCCGTGGGTTTGGCAGCAAGCATCGGCTAGGCGTAGTAAGTAGTCCTTGTTGTGTTGCTGTAAGTATTGTAATGCCCCGCAGTGGAGAAGGAGTCACACAGACGAGGAAGCGCTGCTCAATCGCTTTATTAAAAAGCGGTAACTGGTTGTAGTTCAAAAAGTAACGCACACACATACACGAGCTGCTGTTAGCCAAAACTCACGCTCACACACACAAGTTCTCCGCCAACTCACTCGCGCATGCGCGTTCCCCAAACCCTTAAAGACAGTACACTAATGCAAATATCACAGATATTATAGTATTGTACTTAGCCGCTAAGACACCGATCGATCCCACCTACAACGTTTTTCTTTGCAGTCTCCATTGTTCATTAAACAAATTGCAAAAGATTCACCAACACAGATGTCCAGAATAATGTGGGATTTTGTCGAAGAAAACAAGAGGCTTTTCTATCGGGTCCGATGGGGTCCAACCACTTCCGTTGCTTTTGTGACGTCACGCGCATAAATCATATCCAAAGGAGTTTTTCAACCGGAAGTGTGGCGGGAATTTTAAAATTGCACTTTATAAATTAACCCGGCCGTATTGGCATGTGTTGCAATGTTAAGATTTCATCATTGATATATAAACTATCAGACTACGTGGTTGGTAGTAGTGGGTTTCAGTAGGCCTTTAAAGGGGACCTAGTATGCAATACCAACTTTTCTTACCTTTTGCTACTTGTTTTTGTGTATTTGGCATCTACATAAGTCCCGAAAATTTGAAAACAAACCACATTGCAGAGATATTTACAAATTACAAAAAATTACAACATGGATGAAGGGGAGAAGATGCATTCGAAGTGGAGGCACGTAGATCTGTTGTGCAAAACTAGATGTTACAATCTCCTATTGCATACTTGAGACACCTATGCGACTCTGTGGGATGGTCAAGTGAGTGAAGGCATCCTCTGGGTTATCAAGTGGGCGCCCCCCTTCCTCAGTGTTTTGCTGATAGGCCCACGACACCTCCAGAGGGTTCAGCAGTGAGTCCCAGCGTCCCAGGATCACTCCCTAGATGCCATCAACTAACTTGAAAGCCCAGGTGGAGTCCCTTTGCTTGACCCACAGCCACTGACTCCCCTTTTCAGCGGCTTTGGAGAGGTCTTTCACAGCCTGCCGGTGGGCCTTCCCTCGCACTCCCATTTCCCTGAGGAGCCTGGATGTTGAGGTGGCCACGAACCCTCTGCAGCCTACTTCCACTGCGTGTACCTTTGCTTTCCAGCCTTGTTGTTGCGCATCGGCTGCAAGCTCAGTGTACCTCAGCTTCTTGCACTCGTAGGCCTCCGATATTGCACTCTCCCAGGGCACCGTGAGCTCTATGATGTACACGAGCCTGAGCGAGGCTGACCACAGAACAAGATGTGGCCGCAGGTTGGTGGACACGATCTCAACTGAGAAGCAGAGCCTCTGGCCCAGGTCTGCCAGCAGTTTCCAGGCCCGTGCTCCGCCTAGCTGTCCAGTGTCTGGTCTTGTGGTGGTGAGGCTGGCTTGACCCTCGCCCTCCCGGACAAATGTTGTTGCTTGCCAATGGGATGACGGGGGAGGAAGGGCATTGACACTTGTCCGTCAACTTTCCAGCACTGCTACAAGACACTTTAACACCTAGTTGTGCCGCCAGGTGTAACGGCCTTGGGTGAGGCTGGTCTTTCAGCCCACCAGGATGTGCTTCAGTGTTGCTGGACTCAGACATAGAGGGCATGTGGGGTCATCACCATACCACTGGCAAAGGTTTTTTGGAGAAGGCAGGACATCGTAGGCAGCCCTGATGGTAAAGCTCGCCCTGAATGCCTCCATCTCCCACAGCTCTTTTCAGTAGATCTTCCTCTTCTCCACTCCTTCCCATGCCATCCATTGCCCTTGCTTTGCCTGCACCACAGCTTGTGCGCACCTTCTTGCTTCCTCTTCTCGACATACCTCCTGGACCACCAGCTTGCGTCTCTATGATGGAGTGGCCTTGCTCCAGGCTGGTGTACTGGCCCCAAGGCCAAGACCCCTCTTCCCCTGCTGTACTCGGTCCACAATGTCTCTGTACCTGAGTGCTGCTTTAGCCTGCTCAGTTTCAGCCAATGGGATCCACTTCCTCCCAGTGGCCAGAATGGGGGCAGCTTGGGCTACAAATGGATCATTCAAATCCAGTAGCATCATCTCCAGTCTGACTTTGGCACACTTGAACTCCTCTGAAAGACTGGAAATGGGCAGTTCTAGCATTCCTTTGCCGTAGAGCATAATACTGCTGAGGCACCTGGGAAGGCCAAGCCACTTCCTTGCATATGAGCTAACCAGTCTCTCCAGCTTTTCCACCTTTGAGAGCGGGACTTCATAGAGGGTTAGTGGCCACATTAGGCGTGGAAGTAGTCCATACTGCATGCACCAGAGGTTCAGCTTGCCAGGAAGCAGGGTTCTGTCGATGTTCTCCAGGCCGCTGGCTACCTCCTTCCTGAGCTGATCTACCTGCTATTTGTCTTTGAGGGAGGCATCATACCAACAACCTAAGGACTTCACAGGCTTCTCGGAGACTGTTGGAATAGGTTCATCACCAATGTGAAAGCGGTGGTGTGACAGTTTCCCCTTGTCAATAGAGATGCTTCTGGACTTGCTTGGCTTGATCTTCATGCGAGCCAGCTCGATGTTTTCTTGGAGCTTTCTTAGAAGCCGTACAGTGCAAGCCTTGGTTGTGGTGAGTGTTGTGAGGTTATCCATGTAGGCTCTGACAGGCGGCAGCCTCAGGCCAGGTCTTATTAGCTGTCCTCCAACCACCCATCGCGATGCCATACTTGCCAACCCTCCCGATTTTCCCGGGAGAGTCCCGAATTTCAGTTCCCCTCCCGAAAATCTCCCGGGGCCACCATTGTCACAAATTTCTCACGATTTCCACCCGGACAACAATATTGCTACACCATCCTTCACTGGGCGCCTTTTCCGGCCGGACAATAATATCGGTTACACCTCGAAGTCAAGCACGGGAAGTACGCTTGCAAATTCCAAAATCATTGGAAAAAATAATTTCAGTTAATCCAGGACAGCTCGAAGGGTAAGGGGTATGCTGCCTGCAAATTTTGTAGATCAGACTTCTCCATTGAACACGGTGGCCGAAGGGATATAGTCACTCATGAACGGTCAGAAAAGCACAAAGGTTGCGGCAACGCAGTATTATGGGCCACCTTACTAAATGGAGACCTGAGGGTGTAACTTATGCCGAGACAAAGATGGCTATGCTGATAGCTACAAGCAACATCCCGTTCTCATTTGCGGATGTTTTCAACAAATCCCTGAAGGACATGTTCTCGGATTAAGATATCGCTCGCCAGTACGCAAATGGCAGAACAAAGGCTACTCAAATAGTGAAAGGTGAGTGTACAGGGTTGCCACCCATCCCTTATAATACGGAGTCGTCCCGTATTTTAAGATTGAATTGTTCAATTTTTTTTTTTTTTTAAGTAAAGCCTCTTGGAGGACAACATGGATGAACTTTCCTCCTCTGTCCCAATGATGGTCAAGTGAACATTATGATTATTGTGTTATCCAAATCAGTTTACCTCCTAAGAGCTAACTAACTGATATCCCATCATACAATGGCTGTAATTTTTTATCCGATCATGTGTCACAGGTAGAGATGTCCGATAATGGCTTTTTTACCGATATCCGATATTCCAATATTGTCCAACTCTTAATTACCGATACCGATATCAACCGATACCGATACATACAGTCATGGAATTAACACATTATTATGCCTAATTTTGTTGTGATGCCCCGCTGGATGCATTAAACAATGTAACAAGGTTTTCCAAAATAAATCAACTCAAGTTATGGAAAAAAATGCCAACATGGCACTGCCATATTTATTATTGAAGTCACGAAGTGCATTATTTTTTTTAACATGCCTCAAAACAATAACAGTGCAATATTTTTTCATAACATGGTCACTACTGCCTAGCTATTCTTGTTATATTCTTATTTTACTGTTATATTTTTATTCTCATTGTTGCTTTTTATTTTTATTCTTATTGTAATATTTTTCTATTCTGTTTCCATTTTTACCCCCATTATTTACTTTTTACTTTTTAAATTCGATCTCAATTCTGTACACTGCTGCTGTAATTTAAATTTTCCTGCGGGAACTCTCCTGAAGGAATCAATAAAGTACTATCTATCTATCCAAACAGCAACTTGGAATTTGGGACATGCTCTCCCTGAGAGAGACTATGAGGAGGTTGAGGTGGGCGGGGTTGGGGTGGGTGGTGGTAGGGGGTACGGGGGGGTTTATATTGTAGCGTCCCGGAAGAGTTAGTACTGTAAGGGATTCTGGGTATTTGTTCTGTTGTGTTATGTTGTGTTACGGTGCGGATGTTCTCCCGAAATGTGTTTGTCATTCTTGTTTGGTGTGTGTTCACAGTGTGGCGCATACTTGTAACAGTGTTGAAGTTGTTTATACGGCCTATCCCTACGTCCGTGTACACAGCGGCGTTTTAAAACGTCATACATTTTACTTTTAGAAACCGATACCGATAATTATGAAACCGATACCGATAATTTCCGATATTACATTTTAAAGCATTTATTGGCTGAAAATATCGGGCTGCCGATATTATCAGACATCCCTAGTCACAGGGCAGTGAGAGACTTCTTTGTAGCTGTGACCACAAAGATGATGACTGCATTCCCCCTCGACGACAACATCCTCCAAAACCTGACCGTGTTGGACCCAGAGTCACGGCATCAATTTTCCCCAAACTCAGGTGCATCCCCTTTTTAATTGATGGTGGTAGTTGTTTAATAATCAACTTCAGAAGTTATAGAGGATAAGACCAGAGAAAGCAATTATATCCCCAGCTCATTTGTGCTTAATTTGCTAATTTTCATTTGCAGTTATAGAGCTAGGGAAAAGTCTGCCGCAGCTGCGGTTGGACCTGGATAGCCTTAGGGAAGAAAAAGTGGAGTACCAAGTGCTTGGCAGGGAAGATCTTCCTCAGGAAGCAAGGATAGACAGGTTTTGGGCCATGCTAGGGAGAGATGGAAGATTCCAGACTCTGGTGCATTTGATGAAGGCACTTTTGTGCGTACCACACAGCAATGCATCGTCAGAGAGGGGGTTCAGTATGGTTAGAAAGATAGTGACAGAGAATAGAACGAGGATGGACAATTCAACTCTGAACTCACTCCTTTCCTGCAAATTAAATTCCACAGGTGCTGGCCATACCTATGCTCCTTCAAGGGCTGTGCTACTGGCTGCGAAGCATTGCACTTTCAAATACAACCACGTGTAGAGGAGTGTTATGTGTGTATGTGTAAATAAATGAACTCTGAAATTCAAGTATTTCTTTTTTTTGTGTGTGTGTATATATATATGTATATATATATATATATACATATTTATATATATGACTCCCAGCTGGCCTTTTGAATATCTCCCTAATTCTGAGTTCTCAAGGTTGGCAAGTATGCGCGATGCCCGAATGATCACCTCCATGGCCATGGTGAAGGCCAGCGGGGAGATGGTGCAGCCATGATTCCCACTTTCATGTGTTGCCATGCTGTGGTGTACTCGGCTGTTGTCACGCAGAGCTGGACGTCCTGGAATAGGCCTTGACAAGGGTTGTGAGAGCTGCTGGGACCCTGAAGTAGTCGAAGGCTGTCCACAGGAGGTTGTGAGGGACTGAGCCAGAGGCATTGGCGAGATCCAGGAAAACCACGTAAAGGTCTGTTCTCACCTTCTTGGTGACCTGGATCTGATGCCAGATGACACTAGCATGTTCCATGCAACCGGGGAAGCCTGAGATGCCTGCTTTCTGGAATGATGTGTCAATTGGGTTGTTTCTTTGCAGGTATCTTGCCAACCTGTGAGCTACCACGCTGAAGAAGATTTTTCCCTCGACATTTAGAAGGCTGATCTGGCGGAATTGGCCGATTTCTGATGAGTCCTTTTCCTCGGGGATAAGGATACCACCGGCTCTTCGCCAGGAAGTTGGTATCTCCTTCTTTTGCCACACGACTCTCGTCAGCTTCCAGAGGAAGCACAGGACATTTGGTGTGTTTTTGTAGAGCCTGTATGGAACTCGGTTGGGACCTGGAGCTGGGTTTAATACATAAATTCAGCCCATTTATTGATGGTCCCCTCACCCACGAAAGTGGTGATGCAGTACCCGTATTCCTGCAGGATCCCTTTTATTCTGTTCTTTTGTTTGCTCAGTTTAGTGAGTTTTGTTTTCTCTACTCATGTCATTTCCTGAAATAAATGATACATTTTAAGTACAGCGGTACCTCAATTTAAGAGTGCCCCAAAGTAAGAGTGTTTTAATATAAGGGCTGTCTCTCGGCAAACTACTGTGCTTTACGTTGCAAGCAACATTTGAGATACAAGCATACCCGCCATTAGTTGGCATAGCAAAAGCCACAATTGAAACGAAAAAAATATTGGTAATATAACTTTGTTTTTCAACCACTGGAACGAAGAGAGTGAGTGTGAAGGGCAGTGCTGAGAAGAAGAAAAAGTGGATGATCTACATTGAATCAAATAAATAAATCATCTAAAACAAACCTGAGTGTTTAGTGGACTTGACAAAACACTGCTAGACTGCACCGTACTGATGCAGGAGAAGTTTAATGCAAGCCAGGGACGTTAAAATAATATCCAAACGGCTGACATTTATTCATGACAATGTCGAGAAGCTGCTGATGGTGTGTTTGACAGAGAAACAGCTCGAACGAACTACCATAGAAGTCCACTCTCCAAGGTAAATGTTTAACATTGTCATTACATTATTCTATAAAACTACTGTGGTTGTTTCTAGTACATTCTATTGTATTGTTTTTCATTAAATATGTATTATCTTAAAGTAAGGTTTTATTCTTGGAAGGCATGTTAAATTATGCTGTTTACCAAAGACTGATTAAATTCATTAATTAATTCCTGTAAGCGAGGTTGATTGGAGATACACGTGTTTTGAGTTAAGAGCTCTGTCACAAAACAAGTAACGGTTGTAAGTTGAGGTACTTGTGTGCATATTTTTCTTTTTTCCTTCCTCCTGTCCTTGAATATGCTTATCAGGCTGACCTCCTTTGTGGCGTATTCATGAGCCAACGTTTCAGCAGAGAAGGTATACCTTATAAGGTATGTAAGCTACTTCCCCAGCAAGGGCATTAAGCCTAATTGCTTTATTGTGTTTATTGGTCCAGCGCCCCTGGCAGTGAAACTTTATATTGCACCTGAAGTTTGGATGCAGTGCACGCCACACATAATAAAAAATATACTTCCAGAGAGCTCTTAAATCTATTCTGATGGCTTCAATTGAGACACATAGAAACATCCATTGAGATGTGGATAAAAATACTGTCCAAAAATCTAAATGAACATCATTGTCTCATCTGCTTGAGTGGAAGAGAAGAAGAGTCCGACTACGGCAGCGTTTCTCAAAGTGTGGGGCGCGCCCCACTGGTGGGGAATAGAGACATGACAGGTGGGGCGCGAGGAACGGGAGGAAATTTCACTTTGATTTTTTTATTATTATATTCTTTGATATTTTTTTTTACTATGCTTTCATTTTCTATACACACTGTAAATCACTTTGTGATTCTGTCTGTGAAATCCGCTATATAGATAAATGTAAATTACTTATTTTTCCTGTAGGCTTTACATTTCTAGGTAGGAGCGAAAGTTTACTGACATAGCAACAGTAACTAATGGGGGCGGGGCTAAGCGGAAGCTTTGTGAATGGCGAGTCACTGTGCGAGGATTTGCTGTTTTGCAAATACATAAAAAATAGAGCCACTGCTGATGAGCTGTTCAAGATAATGGACAGTTTCCTCAAAGAGCACGACCTTAAATGGGAAAACTGTGTGGGCTTCTGCTCTGATGGCGCGCATGGCAAAGTCAAGAAACGGGCTGCAGGCTCTAATAAAGAGGGTTGCGCCAAATGCGCATTGGACACAATGTGTCATTCACCGGGAAACACTCGCATCAAGGCAGCTCAGCCCCGAATTCAATGAGGTTTTAACCCATTTGAAAAGCTGTGCAGTGCAAAACAGGCTCATTGCAGCCACTAATGCTGGAGTACTGTAAAACTCATGTTCACTTGCCCTGTCCTCCTTTTTTTGGCAAAGATTGCAAAGTGGCACTTTTATTTTCATTTATTATTGAACTTGATGCAAGTTATTTGATTTATTATTGAACTTGATGCAAGTTATAACACTTTTATTTGATTTATTATTGAACTTGATGCAAGTTATAACACTTTTTTGATTTATTATTGAACTTGATGCAAGTTCTAACACTTTTGTTTTATTTATTATTGAACTTGATGCAAGTTATTTGATTTATTATTGAACTTGATGCAAGTTATAACACTTTTATTTGATTTATTATTGAACTTGATGCAAGTTATAACACTTTTTTAAATTTATTATTGAACTTGATGCAAGTTATAACACTTTTTTTGATTTATTATTGAACTTGATGCAAGTTATAACACTTTTGTTTTATTTATTATTGAATTGATGCAAGTTATTTTATTTGATATTGAACTTGATGCAAGTTATACCACAGCTGCAGTTATTTTATTTATTATTGAACTTGATTTTATTTTATGTTATTGAGTTTGAATGTATAAAACTTGATGTTACTTGATGTTCGATAAATTTGAAAATGTTAAGCTTGGCATTAGCGTTCTGTTGGGGCGATGGGGGCAAGTGGGGCTTGAAAACTCCCCCTTGTCCAAAGTGGGGGATGACAAAAAAAGTTTGAGAACCACTGGACTACGGTCCACAAGTATAATGTTTAGCATATCAATTGATTCGATTGGGTTTTCCCCAATAATATTAAACTGTCAGCTGCCACGCTCCCACTTGCAAATGCATGCACACAAAGAAATACAAACAGGTGTGTAAGCCAATCCTGATACGTCTTGGCTTCACAAACATGTGTACTAAACAGAACTACTGCTCACTAGTGTTACCATATCTGAGTTATTGGGTAGAAATATGGGGAAATAACTATGAATGTGCACTTCATTCACTAACTGTGTTACAAAAAAGATCAATTAGAATAATACATAATGTTGGATATAGAGAACATACAAACCCTTTATGTATTGAATAAAAAATATTGAAATTCAACGACTTGGTGCCTTTGCAAACAGTTAAAATTATGTACAATGCAAACTACAACTTGCTACACAAGAAATTTAAACAATTATTCTCAACAAAAGAGGAGAAATATAACCTTAGGGGAAATTGTAATTTAAAACATTTGTATGCATGTACAACACTTAAAATATTCAGCATATGAGTATGGGGAATTAAATCATGGAATGGATTAAGCAAAGAAATCTAACCATGCACCAATATGATTCAGTTTAAGAGACTGTTCAAACTACAAGTGTTCACAAAGTATAAAGAAGAATTATGATGAACATCTTGAACCTTTAAAAAAAAGAGTGATAATGATTATTTATGTACAAAACCCAAAAGTAGTGAAGTTGGCACGTTGTGTAAATCGTAAATAAAACCAGAATACAATGATTTGCAAATCCTTTTCAACCTATATTCAATTGAATAGACTGCAAAGACAAGATATTTAACGTTCGAACTGGTAAACTTTGTTATTTTTTGCAAATATTAGCTCATTTGGAATCTGATGCCTGCAACATGAAATAAGCTGGCACAATTGGCAAAAAAGACTGAGAAAGTTGAGAAATGCTCATCAAAAACTTATTTGGAACATCCCACAAGTGAACAGGCTAATTGGGAACAGGTGGGTGCCATGATTGGGTATAAAAACAGCTTCCATTAAATGCTCAGTCATTCACAAACAAGGATGGGGCGAGGGTCACCCCTTTGTGAACAAATGCGTCAGCAAATTGTCAAACAGTTTAAGAACAACATTTCTCAACGAGCTATTGCAAAACATTATGGGATTTCACCATCTACGGTCTGTAATATCATCAAAAGGTTCAGAGAATCTGGAGAAATCCCTGCACGTAAGCAACAAGGCTGAAAACCAACATTGAATGCATGTGAGCTTCAATTCCTCAGGCGGTACTGCATCAAAAACTAACATCATTATGTAAAGGATATCACCACATGGGCTCAGGAACACTTCAGAAAACCACTGTCAGTAACTACAGTTCGTTGCTACATCTGTAAGTGCAAGTTAAAACTCTACTGTGCAAAGCAAAAGCCATTTATCAACAACACCCTGAAACGCCGTCGGCTTCGCTGGGCCCGAGCTCATCTAAGATAGACTGATGCAATGTGGAAAAGTGTTCTGTGGTCTGACGAGTCCACATTTCTAATTGTTTTTGGAAACGGTGGACGTGGTGTCCTCCGGACCAAAGAGGAAAAGAACCATCCGGACTGTTCCAGACACAAAGTTCAAAAGCCAACATCTGTGATGGTATGGGGGTGTATTAGTGCCCAAGGCATGGGTAACTTACACATCTGTGAAGGCACCATTAATGCTGAACGGTACACACATGTTGCCATCCAAGCGACATCTTTTTCATGGACGCCCCTGCTTATTTCAGCAAGATAATGCCAAGCCACATTCTGCACGTGTTACAACAGTGTGGTTTCGTAGTAAAAGAGTGCGGGTACTAGACTGGCCTGCCTGTAGTCCAGACCTGTCTCCCATTGAAAATGTGTGGTGCATTATGAAGCGTAAAATACGACAACGGAGACCCCGGGCTGTTGAACAACTTAAGCTGTACATCAAGCAAGAATGGGAAAGAATTCCACTTGAAAAGCTTAAAAAATGTGTCTCCTCAGTTCCCAAACGTTTACTGAGTGTTGTTAAAAGGAAAGGCCATGTAACACAGTGGTAAAAATGCCCCTGTGACAACTTTTTTGCAATGTGTTGCTGCCATTAAATTCTAAGTTAATGATTATTTGCAGTCGGATATAAGTTGAAAAAGATTTGCAAATCATTGTATTCTGTTTTTATTTACAAATTACACAACATGCCAACTTCACTGGTTTTGGGTTTGGTATTTAATATTAATTTACTTACTTATGGTATATTTATTTATATTTTATTTATTTATTCACTGTTCTGTTACAAACAGCGAACAAAGAAATGGGATAAAATTGCTATGGTATGAAAAGGGGTAGGATTAAATAAGCTCTGCTTCTTCCTACTCCTTTTCACGCCTGCTGTAATGAAACCACCGGAAATGTGTGATGCAATACATTGTAATTGTATGCATGTTCGTCTATTTGGGATCATTTCATCCGGTGGAACAACAGAAACAGATTTACTTAAGCTTTACTTTGCTGAAAATAATCATCAATACAAACACGGGAACACATTCAGGATGTAACAACCTGCCTGAAAAGTACACCCTTTACAGTTGTCAGCATAAATATCCAAGATATTATGGATGAATATGGTGCTTATTTTTTCCCACAGCATCATACAATGGCGACCAGATGCCGGGTGCAGGTGGAGCATCTTACCTGTTTCTGTGCCTGACTTTCTCCCATTCCTTGTCTTTCTTGAAGGACGTGTTTCTAAGTGCCTTTAAAAAATGATGGCTGAATCTATTTCAAGCATTTCTAAAAGTAATGCAAATAACTATTACATTTTGTTTATCAATTTACTTCACATTAATGGCTGTTGTAATGTATAGCAGTACCTCAACTTACGAGCTTAATTGGTTATGTGACAGAGATCCTAACTTAAAGTCAAATAAACATCTCCCATTGAAATGAATCAAAATCAATTTAATCGGTGCTTTCCCCACTGGCACAGCACAATTATAACATGCAACACCCATTCATCCATCCATCCATTTTCTACCACTTGTCCCTTTCAGGTCACGGGGGGTGCTGGAGCCTATCTCAGCTGCATTCGGGCGGAAGGCGGAGTACACCCTGGACAAGTCGCCACCTCATCATGTTTTTAAAAAATTAATGTACTTTTAGATGCAAAATATAGCATAAAAACAATACAATTTATTACTAACAACTACAGTAGTTTTATGAAGTAATGTAATAATAATGTAGAGCATTTACCTTGGGGAGGGGACTTCTCTGGTATTTCCTTCAAGCTGCTTCTCTGTCAAACACACAACCAGCAGCTTTTCCATATTTTTGTGGATATATGTCCTCCATTTAGTTGTTTTTTTTTAACATTGTTGGCTGAGGTTACACTCATTCTGCTTCAGTGCATACTAGGTGAATACAGAAAGAGCCCTTTGCAGCAAGTGCTGGATGGTGAAATTAAGTCAGTTAGAACAGTGGTTGTCAAAACTTTTTTTTTAACAAAGTACCACCTCAAAAAACTTGGCTTTCCAAGTACCACCAATAAAATACAGTACCGCAGTAGCCCTAAGTATTCATTAAAACAAGGCAGTGGTTTTATTTAACAAGTATATTAAATATTTTTGCCACTGTAACATTACACAGTTTTTGTACAGTAAAACTGTGTTTGAATATAGGAAAATAAAACACTATACTTGAATCAAGTGATTATTTGGCTTAGCATACCACTAGTGGTATCCCGTACCAGTTTGAAAAAACACGGAGTTAGGACTTCAAAAAGCACAAGGGAGGACATACCACTTCCTTTAGATGAAGAGTTGACCTGTAAACTGTAGGAAGTTTTATTAGAATTTGTCAAATGCCAGTTGAAGTTTGTAATTGCATACATGCATTACAGATTGTTACTCATAAAAACATCTCAGAAGAAGCAAGATTGCTACTTAAATTGCATTAACAATTTTTTTTGCAAATAAAACGTTTTCAAGTAATTCCTTGCCGTTTTGCCCAGACAACTCCCTGGATGGTATATTATCAAACAAGGTGTACTTGTGTTTCTCGGTTCATGGTCTGCTGTTTTGTAGTGAGTATGAAATGTGTCTGTGTGCAAACAGATGTGCAGGATGTAACCACCAAGCTGCAATGTCCCAACTGCCACTGACCAGTCACATGACACTGTGTTGCACTTTCAAAATGAAACAATGTCAGTTAAAATATTTTTCTTCTCTGCGGTATCATTTTTGGGTTGGACAAATGTGTCTGTCTCCAATATGTGTAATGGACCCACAGACAGCAATGAATGTAGTTATAAAATCTTCATGCTTTACGGACCAACATCATTCTGTATATCGTGCACTACTCTTATCCAGACTTGATCATTGCACCTATTTGTATTTGAGATCTTTTTTAACTAAGGGACACTTTTCTAAATAAGCTCCATTCATGGTGCAAGTTGGTTGTGATTTGAAAACAGAGTTAATGTTTAATTCACATTTTCCTCACCAGTGTGGCATTCAGTTTAGGTTTTCTTCTGTAAATCAAACTGCTGCCGATAGTAGTCTAAACACAGTCTCTAACAAGTTGCAGTAAACACCATAATGGGACTGAAGCAGTAGAAAATTTTATTCGGTATTACAACATGACAAGCTCCATTATCAGTCTAAACATGATTAATCCAGCATGTTACAAAAAAAGCACATCCATACAAGCACAATTGATATCCACACATTTTAACTACAATCTCACAGTATTTGATGGACAATACAACATTACTCTTTTTAAAACTATCTGTACATGATTTCTTCCTCCAGTGAAAAATCATAACCCGGGACAGAAAATCAAGTGTTTCACAGCGGCAAAATAAAAACATAACCATATAGTTCACACGTTGTCAGAAGAGTCATTTGCTCCTATTTTGACTTCCTTCGTTTGGCCTGTGTGGGGCTGGCTCCAGTTTCTGTTGGAGTTTAGATAATACACGTGTGTTGACCGTCATACGAATGTAGCAGTCCCCATTATTTATTACAGTATATGGTACCTTTTACAGCAGCATTTGTCCCCGGCCGGGCTGATCTCTTCCGAACACCACTGTCTGCAATTGGCTCCTCCTCCACTTCTTTCTCTGCGCGGGAGCTGCGTCTGCTCGGCCCCTTGGGTTTCTCCACAGCAGCTCTAGGAATAGCAGATACAAGAAAGACAAACAAGAGAAAGAAAGCAATAAAACACAGCATTATTAAAGAGGAGGCCAGTTCAACTCAGCACTACTCAGGAAGATAAAAATACCGCGCAGGACTCTGCTGTTTTTCCTCATCTACCACAGATATTGTCCATCTTCATCCTGACAGTTCCACTACGTCAACATGATGAACACTGCTTGTGTCTTTGCAGCGCAAATATGTACAAATACATACCTTGGTACTAAGTTGATGGGCGTCTTTCTTTTCTTTGCCCATCTGTGATATAAGTGGAAAAACAGCTGTAAACTATCAACTGTGCTGAACAAACATGGCTTCACTTCCAAACCATATTAAAACAATTTCCAGAAAAAGAGATGAGGCCATGAGTCAGTGGAGTTGTACTTTCTTGATAATAGGCTGAAATTATACTTAACCTGAGACATGCATTAGTATGAGTCGTTTGTCGCATGCTAATCATACATACCATGTGCTGAAGCCACGAGGCTCATTGATTTCACCATGTACACCCTTGGCCAACCACATAGTCTCCCTCAGTTTCAGTAGTTAGAAATGTCTAAGCATTTCTTCTTCAAGAGCGCACGTCTTAAGGATAGGCCAACGTTTAAGATATCAATAATAAGGAACACCTCAATAAATCCCTTTTGTAGTTAAATCCAGCTAGTTATAAAACAGTAAAACAATACTTAATGTACAATAAATCTTACCCCTGATCAGGACCTGTCAAGGCCTCTTCACCTGAACAAGACAGAAAAGAGATGTCCGTGTCAACTCGTATTAAAAGTAGATATTGAGAAAGTTTTATTTTAGGAGCGTGATGACACACTCACTTGTCTTCTCACTGACAACAGGCTCTTCCGAAGCTTCTGGATGGATAGAATCTGAGGGAAGAAAGGAGTCAATACACATTCAGCTAAAATAAACAGAAAATAACCTATTACTCAGCTTGTGATACAAATAAATCAATACCCATTATAAAACAATGTAAAAAGGAACAGAACACAACATACATGAGTTAACATTTTACAGTGGGTACGGAAAGTATTCAATTAAAGTATTTCAATTTTTCACAGTTTCATTGCAGCCATTTGCTAAAATCCAAAAGGTTCATTTTATTTTTCATTAATATACACTCAGCACACCATTTTGACAGAAAAAAACAGAAATGTAAAATTTTTGAAAAAAACCCCTCAAAAATCACATGTACATAAGTATTCAGACCCTTTGCTCAATACTTTGTTGATGCATCTTTAGCATGTTCTCCCTGTGACTGCGTGGGTTCCCTCCGGGTACTCCGGCTTCCTCCCACCTCCAAAGACATGCACCTGGGGATAGGTTGATTGGCAACACTAAATTGGCCCTAGTGTGTGAATGTTGTCTGTCTATCTGTGTTGGCCCTGTGATGAGGTGGCGACTTGTCCAGGGTGTACCCCGCCTTCCGCCCAAATGCAGTTGAGATTGGCTCCAGCACCCCCCATGACCTTGAAAGGGACAAGCGGTAGAAAATGGATGGATCTTAGTCTAGTCAGGGAGGTGACCAAGAACCCGATGGTCACTCTGTCAGAGCTACAGCATTCCTCTTTGGAGAGAGGCGAACCTTCCAGAAGGACAGCCATCTCTGCAGCAATCAAGCATGTATGGTAGAGTGGCCAGACAGAAGCCAGTTCTCAGTAAAGAAGTTTACCAAAATGCACCTGCAAGACTCTCAGACCATGAGAAACAAACTTATTTGGTCTGATGAGACAAAGATTGAACTATTTAGCGTAAATGCCAGGTGTCATGTTTGGAGGAAACCAGGCACCGCTCATCACCAGGACAATACCATCCATACAGTGAAGCATGGTGGTGGCAGCATCATGCTGTGGGGATGGTGTTCAGCGGCAGGAACTGGCAACTGCAGCAATGTACAGAGACATCCTGAATGAAAACCAACGCTTCTCATCCAATCTGATGTAGCTTGAGAGGTGCTGCAAAGATAGGTTTGGGAGGTTTGTGGCATCGTATTCAAAAAGACTTGAGGCTGTAATTGCTGCTAAAGGTGCATCAAAAAAGTATTGAGCAAAGAGTTTGAAGGTGTGCAGGTGATTTGAGTTTTTTTATTTTTAATGATTTGCAAAAAATTCTGTCAAAATGGGGTGCTGAGTGTACATTGAGAAATAAAATTAACTTTTTAATTTTAGCAAATGGTTGCAATTAAATAAAGAGTGAAAAATTTAAAGGGATCTGAATACTTTCCTTACCCACTGTATATACCATTAATTAGGGATTCTTAACCTTTTTGACTTCGGGGACCTTATAATGCAGGCCACAGTGGCCACAATCAGATTTTTTTCCAGCAGGCTGTTTAGATTAGTAAAATGCGATCTTTATCAGACTCCAGTTTAAACGCGCACAGGACCCAATGTGGCCTCGACGTCACTTGCATGCGAAGTTCGATAAACTGAAAACAAATGAACAAGGAAGTCGCTACTACTACTATTACAATATACATTGAAAGTCGCCACACCTTAAAAATAAGTGTTTTTTATGTGAATAAATTAAGAGTATTATAATGTAAATTAATATATATATATATATATTGTAATATATTTTGGAGGGTTCTATTCTTTTTATGGCTGTTAAGTAGAGGCATTGCAGATATCCTCATGGATCTACGTTCGCTTTATTTTTCAACTCATTTACTTTACTTATTGTACATAACATGTAAGCCAATACGGGACAGTGTACACGTCAATTCCGGTCCTTCGCTATTTCTTTGGAATCAAAGTACATATATATAAATTAGGCCGCCGGAAAAATACTTCGCTCAAACAGGATATTGTGATAACGTATCCACTTCCGTTGGCGGGCTGTGTCTTTCCCTGCACACACAAATGACATAGCTTGCCCAAAGATCGTATTTCCATTTAAACCGAAGTCATATTAAAAAAGATCAGATTTCAATCGGATTTGGACTACCTCCTGTTGGGGCCCAAATCTGATGCGAAATGCACTTTGGAGCATTTAGACTGGAAAAAAATATCCCATCTGTGTCATTTGAGGGGCCAATAACTTTAGCTCCAGACTTCTTCTGTTTGACATTACTGTCATTACTGCCACAAGTGGTGGGAAAGTGTATTACAACTCAGTATTGCTTCGGGTCATACAGACCACAGCTGAGAAACAGATACAAAACTAAAATACATAAACAAAATACAATGCTTTGCAAATCCTTTTCAACCTATATTCAATTGAATACACTGCAAAGACAAGAAACTTACCGTTCGAACTGGTAAACTTTGTTATTTTTTGCAAATATTAGCTCATTAGGAATCTGATGCCTGCAACATGTTTCAAAAAAGTTGGCACAAGTGGCAAAAAAGACTGAGAAAGTTGAGGAATGCTCATCCAACACTTATTTGGAACATCCCACAGGTGAACAGGCTAATTGGGAACAGGTGGGTGCCATGATTGGGTATAAAAGCAGCTTCCATGAAATGCTCAGTCATTCACAAACAAGGATGGGGCGAGGGTCACCATTTTGTGAACAAATGCGAGACAAAATTGTTTAACAACATTTCTCAACCAGCTATTTCAAGGAATTTAGGGATTTCACCATCTACGGTCCATAATATCATCAAAAGGTTCAGAGAATCTGGAGAAATAACTGCACATAAGCAGCAAGGCTGAAAACCAACATTGAATGCCTGTGACCTTCGGTCCCTCAGGCAGTATTGCATTAAAAACCGACATCAGTGTGTAAAGGATATCACCACATGAGCTCAGGAACACTTCAGAAAACCACTGTCAGTAACTACAGTTTGTCGGTACATCTGTAAGTGCAAGTTAAAAATCTACTATGCAAAACAAAAGCCATTTATCAACAACACCCTGAAACGCTGCCGGCTTGCTGGGCCCGAGCTCATCTAAGATAGACTCATGCAATGTGGAAAAGTGTTCTGTGGTCTGACGAGTCCACATTTCAAATTGTTTTTGGAAACTGTGGACATTGTGTCCTCCGGACCAAAGATGAAAAGAACCACCCTGATTGTTATAGGCGCAAAGTTCAAAAGCCAGCATCTGTGATGGTGTGGGGGTGTATTAGTGCCCAAGGGCGTGGGTAACTTACACATCTGTGAAGGCACCATTGATGCTGAATGGTACATACAGGTTTTGGAGCAACATATGTTGCCATCCAAGCAACGTTATCATGGACGCCCCTGCTTATTTCAGCAAGACAATGCCTAGCCATGTGTTACAACAGCGTGGCTTCATAGTAAAAGAGTGCGGGTACTAGACTGGCCTGCCTGTAGTCCATACCTATCTACCATTGAAAAAGTGTGGCGCAATATGATGCCTAAAATACACAACGAAGACCCCGGACTGTTGAACAACTTAAGCTGTACATCAAGCAAGAATGGGAAAGAGTTCCACCTGAAAAGCTTCAAAAATTGGTCTCCTCGGTTCCCAAACGTTTACTGAGTGTTGTTAAAAGGAAAGGCCATGTAACACAGTGGTAAAAATGCCCTTCTGCCAACTTGTTTGCACTGTGTTGCTGCCATTAAATTCTAAGTTAATGATTATTTGCAAAATAAAATTAAGTTTCTCAGTTCAAACATTGAATATCTTGTCTTTGCAGTGTATTCAATTGAATATACGTTGAAAAGGATTTGCAAATCATTGTATTCTGTTTTTATTTAAGAATTACACAACTTGCCAACTCTACTGGTTTTGGGTTTTGTATTTTTTGGCGGCCCTATGTTTAGGAAACACTGCTGTAAATGGCCCTAATTGGACCAAAATTTACACCAAATTTTAAGGATTAAGAGAGGTTTACCTGGTATGGTATTTATAGTTTCAGCAGGAGTCACCACTTGTGTAATGGTAGGCTCAAAAGACAGAGGTCCAGCCTGAGAAAGAGGAACTCCACTGACGCTAGCAAGAGGAGATGAATTTGTAGGTGGGGCATCCTGAATAGATCCAGGCACAGCAACAATTGGAGCAACAGATGGTACTGGATTTTGAACAGGGGTGACTGTAGAGAGTAAGGTGGCTGAGGAGACGGCAGTGGTCACACCAACTACAGTGACAAGGGGATTCTGAGAAGTCACAGCATGTGTGAGATTTGAGATCGAAGCTGAAGTACTAGGCAAGGAAGCCTGGGTAGGAACAGAAATCTGACCAGGAACTGTCATATAGGAGGAGACTGCTTGTGTAGTAATGTTTGGCCCTGCAACAGTGGTGTGGGCCACTACAGGCATGACATGGGGTGGAGCTGCCACAACGGAGGACTGGGCAGGTATCTGGGAATCAGCAGTTGCAGGGAAAGCTGTGGTTACCTGTGTCAGCTTACTTTTCAATTGGGCAGTGGAAGAATGAGACATGGGGCCCTTTCTAAGTGTGCTTGGACTTGAGCAGGGAGGAGGAGATACAATGGTAGGCTGAAAGGATGATGATGCTGAAGAGCTCGAATACGATGGCTGACTGGCTGGGGGACTTGACTTCTGAGCAGAAGTTGCTTCACTTCGATTCTCTATTTTAAGAGTCCCATGAGTGATTTGCTGAGGAACTGAGGGGTCACCAATTGGGGTGGATGAGGACACACTAGTTTGAAGCTGTCCAACAGTGCTTCGGGCAAGATGAGAGGTGGTTATGTTCCCTCCTAAAGCCTGTGTGGCGCTTGGGGCAGTAGAAAGTTGGATGTTGGTAGTAGACATTTGGATAGGTCCCACCATCGTGACTGACTGAGATACTACTGTGGAATTGGATGACACAGTCGGTACTTGAAAAATCGGGTTAATAAAAACAGGGGTGGTGGTGATAAACTGAGGTGGTCGAGGGACAGGTGTCTGATGCCGGATATCCTGTGGCCGAATATTCTTGTTTGGGAGTGCTACCATTGTGGGGACCTTAGATGCAGCAACTTGAGATGTTGTGGCAGAAGTGATGGGGTTAGGTGTAACAAATACAGTGATCTGGTTTGGAGAAATAGAACTAGACGAAGCAGGAATTTGTATAACCGAGTGAACACTTGTTATAGGTTTAGGGCCCATGCCAGGTTTGAGAGTCACATTGGATTGGCTAGGGCTAGAATTGATGTTCGAACTGGCACTAACTGCTAAAGAAAGATTGGTGTGAGTTGAAGTAATTGGGCTGGTGCTTACACTCTGGGCAACATTAGTGTTACTGAAGTTTGGACAAAGGGTGGTATTTACATTTAGATTGGAAGTGACACCAGGAGAGGACAAAGGGTTTAGCGTATGACTGTGAGTGCTATTGAAAGTCATGTTTGTACTCGGATTCATGTTGTGACTGTGAGAAGGGGTTGAAACAGCAGGTTTAAGTTTAGCTTCCGATTCATTAAGAGGTGCAGAAGGAGCAGAGGCTTGCATGTCTGCACTCTGAATATTACTGTGAAGTTGTCTATCTGAATTCACAGACAACTTGGAACTGTCTTTTCCAAGAACATCCCTAACTGTACTGCCATGCACAGGCCGGTGAAGCATGTTGTTGTCCAATAGCTGGTTGAGGGAAGTAGGAGCAGGTCTGACAGAAATTGATCCCTCAGAGTCTTGCAAAGGTGCTTTGTGTGTTGGCTGTCTATCTACTGCCCCAACCTGCAGCTCCAAGTCAGATTTAGGCTGCTGAACAGTGGGGAGACGAGGACTTGTCATTCTAGGAGCTGATAGATCCCTCACAGGCTGAGACTGAGACATTGGACGTTGGTCTGCTGTTGTCGTTAAGTTACTTTCTCGGACTCCCTCAGGTAAACCATGGAAGGTACTCTGAGTCTGATGTGTCTCCATGCTACCACTCAATTGTGAAGCTAAAGATACTGCATTTGGAGTTACTGAGGTAGGGCTTAGCATCATAGTTTGCCCCTGAGGGCTGACCAGTTGTTGAGGTTGTGGAGGGCAGGTGATGGTTACTTTTGTCCCTTTTTGTCTTCCAGGACTTGGTGTAGCTGACTTACGACTAGAAGCTGGACTTGACCTACGACTGTTGCTTGGACTTGCCCTTTTACTTTGTCCTCCAGACTGTTTGTCCTGTTTAGTGCCTCCTCCAGGACCAGTAAGAAAAGGCTGCTGAGTACTGTTAGCGTTGTTTCCACCACTTACATTGTTGCTGTTGTTGCCTGGTAAATTTAAGTTTGGAGGTGCCTGTCCAATGGCTTTCAAAGTTGTTGGGTTAAGCCCTTGCTGATCAAACCCTCTGTTTAAGTTAGACTGCCTAGGAGGCAGAGGAATGTTTATTTTAGGCGGAAATAGCCCAGCAATTGAAGCATTGAGCCTTTCTGGGGAAAGATTGATTTCAGAGGGCTCAGTGCTAGGGGGACGATTAGTTGGGGTGAGGGGGTGATGGTATGGTCTGGGGCTGGCCCTGTTGGGAGTTTTTGGTCTGGAACTTTGTGAAGTTGTGGGGACATTGGGGAAATGAATGCCAGACATAGGTCCTCCTTGTTGAGGCTGAGTCGGTAACTGTTGTTGGGGACTGGCCCCAGTGTGCTGGGCCACTGACGGTGCAATAGGGCCTTGTTTCGTCACATGTGAGGTGGGACCCTGGTTAGCAATCATCTGTTGGGCCCCATTTCCAGGCTGCATGCCAATTTCGGGACCACTTGGCCTGTCCGGTTTTTGGTGGATCCCAGAAGCGGTCTCCTCAGAACCAGTTCCTTGGGGGCCCTGTGCTGAATCAGGAAGTGACATTCTCCGTGCAGCACTCGCAAGCTAAAAGACAATACACAGTACAACCGATTCAACAAAAAAAACTCAGTAAACTCAAAATACAATTTAAGTAGCTCAAAATACAAAGTCGATTAAAAAAATCCATCCTACTCTAAGCGTTTTTTACAGATTATCTAGGAACTGTGGTCAAGCAGGCATACATCGTGGGAAGATACCCAATCACAGACTACTCCTTTGTGAGATTCCTTTTATCCTAGCAGTTTTTGGTACCCACACAAGCACAGAGAGAAAATCTCATTTTGATGGCAATGCATACTGTAACATGTTTAGAGTTACTGTGTTATTTCCCAGAACTCAAAAATTGTTAAAATGTTTCATATACGGTAGTCAGCACACGCCCTTACCTGAGGATTTATAATCAGGGGCATCCCTCTAGCTTTGTCAGGCGACTGTGCTAATCCTGCATGTCCTTGAAGGCTGATCATTACAGGCAAGTTCCCTTGCTGTGACACAGGAAGTCTCTGCGCGTCAGGTTGATTGCCAATGCCACGAGGAGGGAGCTGACCTCCTGGGGCAATGGACATGCGATTTTTCTGCTCTTGCTGCATCTTAAGCATCATCAGCATCTGCTGTTGTAGTTTGTGGTTTAAATTCAGTAGGTTTGAATATTGTAAAGTCCTGAGTCACTTCAAATAAATGTAATAAAGGTAAAGTATTGTGAAACAATAAAATTACCTGTTGTTGCAGATGTTGTTGCTGACCTTGCTGCTGCGGCTGCTGTTGCTGCAGCTGATGAGGGTGTATTTGGGGTTGGCCTTGACCTGTAGCTTGAGGTCCTGTCATCCCTTGAGCATTCTGAAGGCCTTGCATCTGCAACTGTTGCATCTGCTGTTGCATCTGCTGCTGCTGTTGTAGTTGCTGCTGCTGTTGTAGTTGCTGCTGCTGTTGTTGCAATTGCTGCTGCTGCTGCTGTTGCAATTGCTGCTGCTGCTGTTGTTGTTGCATGTGCTGCATTTGTTGTTGCTGCTGCTGCTGCTGTTGCAGCTGCTGTTGATGTTGTTGTTGTTGCAGCTGCTGTTGCATAAACTGCATTGGTACCTGCTGTAATACTCTTTGATCACCAGGTTGGCCAGGAAAACCTTGAATCAAACACATACCAAATAGAAGCATGTTAACATAAAAAATACAAGCAACGTTGCTACAAAATTAAGACAACTGCCTACATAATCAGTAAAAATATTTCTATTGTCACTAACTTTTGTTTGCCTGACACTCACTCTCATCCCAAAAATGTGGTATTACAACTGCCTACATCCATCCATCCATCCATCTTCAACCGCTTATCCGGAATCGGGTCGCGGGGACAACAGCTCCAGCAAAGACCCCCAGACTTCCCTCTCCAGAGCAACATTAGCGACTTCCTCCTGGGGAATCCCGAAGCGTTCCCAGGCCAGAGAGGAGATGTAATCCCCCCATCTGTTCCTTGGCCTGCCGCGGGGCCTCCTCCCAGTGGGACATGCAACGAGGACCTCCCTAGGGAGACGCTCGTGAGGCATCCGCACGAGATGCCCGAACCACCTGAGCTGGCTCCTTTCCAAGCGAAGGAGCAGCGGCTCTACTCCGAGTCTCTCTCGGGTGACTGAGCTTCTCACCCTATCTCTAAGGGAGATGCCAGCCACCCTTCTGAGAAAACTCATTTCGGCCGCTTGTATCCGCGATCTTATTCTTTCGGTCATGACCCACACTTCATGACCATAGGTGAGAGTAGGAATGTAGATAGCTCGGTAGACTGAGAGCTTTGCCTTCTGGCTCAGCTCTCGTTTCGTCACAACAGTGCGGCAGAGAGACTGCAATACTGCCCCAGCTGCTCCGATTCTCCGGCTGATTTCCTTCTCCATCTTTCCCTCACTCGTGAACAAGACCCCAAGATACTTAAACTCCTCCACCTGGGACAGAGTCTCGTCCCCTACCTGGACTGTACAATCCATCGGTTTCCTGCTGAGAACCATGGCCTCAAATTTGGAGATGCTGATCCTCATTCCAGCCGCTGAACACTCGGCTGCGAACTGATCCAGTGAGAGCTGAAGGTCACGAACCGAAGGTGCCATCAGGACGACATCATCTGCAAAGAGCAGTGACGCAACCTTTAGCCCCCCAAGACGTATACCCTCTCCGCCATGGCCACGACTCCGCCTAGAAATCCTGTCCATGAAAATCACAAACAGGATAGGTGACAGAGCGCAGCCCTGGCGGAGACCAACCCCCACTGGAAACGGATCCGACTTACATCCAAGCACCCGGACACAACTCTCGCTTTGGTTGTACAGAGATTGGATGGCCCTCAGCAGGGTTCCCCTCACTCCGTACTCCCTCAGCACCTCCCACAAGATCTCCCGGGGGACGCGGTCATACGCCTTCTCCAAATCCACAAAGCACATGTAGACTGGATAGGCATACTCCCAGGCCTTCTCCAGGATTCCCGCAAGAGTAAAGAGCTGGTCAGTTGTTCCACGACCAGGACGGAATCCACATTGCTCCTCTTGAATCTGAGGTTCGACTATCGGCCGGACCCTCCTTTCCAGTACCTTGGCGTAAACTTTCCCAGGGAGGCTGAGTAGTGTGATACCCCTGTAATTAGCACACACCCTCTGGTCCCCCTTTTTGAAAAGGGGAACCACCACCCCAGTCTGCCACTCCCTCGGCACTGTCCCAGACTTCCACGCAATGTTGAAAAGGCGTATCAACCAAGACATCCCCTCAACACCCAGAGCCTTCAGCATTTCTGGACGGATCTCGTCAACCCCCGGCGCTTTGCCACTGTGGAGTTGTCTAACTACCTCAGTGACTTCACTCCGAGAGATCGACGCCGAGCCCCCATCATCCTCAGGCCCTGCTCCTATCAGGGAGGGTGTGTCTGATGTAATTGGGTTCAGGAGTTCCTCAAAGTGCTCTTTCTAACGCCCTACGACTTCCTCACTTGAAGTCAGCAAAGTCCCATCCTTGCCATACACAGCTTGGATGGTTCCCTGCTTCCCTCTCCTGAGGTGCCGTATGGTCTTCCAGAACAGCTTTGGTGCCGCCCGATAGTCCTTCTCCATGGAATTCCCCGAACTGCTCCCACACCCTCTGCTTAGCCTCGTCCACAGCCACGGCCGCTGCCCTTCGGGCCTGTCGGTACCTTGCAACTGCCTCCGGAGTCCCCCGGGATAACATACCCCGGTAGGACTCCTTCTTCAGTCGGACGGCTTCCCTGACCACCACTGTCCACCAGGGTGTTCGAGGGTTACCGCCCCTTGAGGCACCTAAGACCTTCTGCCAACAGCTCGCAGCTGCAGCTTTAGCAATAGAGGCTTTGAACATTGCCCATTCCTGTTCAATGTCCCCAACCTCCACAGGGATGGCAGAGAAGTCCCTCTGTCCGGAAGGACTTCAACTGCCTACATGATCAGTAAAAACCTTACTATTGTCCCTAACTTTCATTTCCCTGACACTCTCACCCCAAAAATGTGGTATTACTGTAATGGCCATTTTTTGACAACTTTTGACATTTGCAATCAAGCAATTTACTGTTGTACTACTTCAAGATGTCTAGGGCTTCTCGGTTTAGGCTTCTGCCCCCGGGACTCAACCCCAGATAAGCGGAAGAAGATGGATGGATGACTACTTCAATATGCTGCAAAAATTCTGATATCATCCAAGTGTGATTCATCTAGAGCTGCAGCTATCGAATATTTTAGTAATCGAGTATTCTATCAAATATCCCAATCGATTAATGGAGTAATCAAATAAATCATATTTTTGCTTGATTTTGTATTTTTTTTGTCCTGTTCAGCTTTTCAGACAAATCATATTGTTGATGTAGATGCCCATATCGGCTGTACAAATTTACCTTACAAAAGAGAAGTGTGGGATACTTCTCTTGTTGCCTTATTTGTATTTTGACTTTATTAAATGGATTTATATTATTTTTGGTGCAGCCGGGCCGGAGCAATATTTTTGTTTAATTAAGGTTTAATTATACATGTTAAGGGCAGCACGGTGGAAGAGGGGTTAGTGCATCTGCCTCACAATACGAAGGTCCTGAGTAGTCTTGGGATCAATCCTGGGCTCGGGATCTTTCTGTTTGCATGTCCTCCCTGTGACTGCGTGGGTTCCCTCCGGGTACTCCGGCTTCCTCCTACCTCCAAAGACATGCACCTGGGGATAAGTTGATTGGCAACACTAAATTGGCCCTAGTGTGTGAATGTGAGTGTGAATGTTGTCTGTCTATCTGTGTTGGCCCTGCGATGAGGTGGCGACTTGTCCAGGGTGTACCCCGCCTTCCGCCCGATTGTAGCTGAGATAGGCTCCAGCGCCCCCCGCGACCCCAAAGGGAATAAGCGGTAGAAAATGGATGGATGGATGGATATACATGTTAAGATGTGCCCTCAATTATTGTGTTTGGCCTAATTGTCCTTTATTTCCTAAACGCCTGTTTTCATTATTGAAGGCTGACACGCACGGCTGAAATGCGTCCGTCGTTGATTGTGCCAATTTGTGTGTGCTAATAAAAACATGCGCTCACAGCCCTATGTGCAGTGTGGTGTGCCCGCTTTAACAAAGTTACTGTCTCTCGTGCGTTTTTAATTGATTATTACATGGTGCCGTTTAAATGGTGGTTTCTCCACGCAAATCAGCTGAGCTGTTTTCAACCTGCCAATATAAAACAATATAAAAAGACAAACCACTTAATAATGACGACAACAGTTTTACATTTTAAGAATGCAATACAGTTCATTGCATTATTTGCATGCAAAATAGTAATCAATGTTCATCTTGCCATCATAACCTGTTTGAGATGAAAACACATATATATATAAAATTAGTTAAAAAATAATATTCCCTATATATATAAAATTAGTTAAAAAATAATATTCCCTGAGAAAGTTAAAATAAAACTATATTCTCAGTATCAAAAATAAAACAATAAGAACAGTTTTCATTATATCAAACATAAAAAGTGAATTAGGTAGTGCCTTTAATACCGCATTTGAAAGATGCAACCAGTGATGAGTCACCACCAAGCAAAAACCGCACATGCTCAGAAAAGTAGTGTCAGATTTACTGCCTGTACGAGCACCCACTGGCAGAAATGTAGATCGACGCCTATGCTATAGAGACTATAGTGGGTGCAAGTGATAGCTATCCAAGTACCATGTGGTTGCATGACTTGAATAACCCGAATAACTTTGCACAAATACTTTCGCATGGTTACTAATTGAACACGACAGCTTTGATAGCGTTGTTAATTTTCAACACCTTTTGGCGGCATTGAATGACTTTGTGGGAGTGAAAGAACACATCCTGGTTATCATAATGAATAACATTTATTTTACTAACACAACTTTTGCATTTACATTTGATAATAGATGACTCACCTCGCATCTGGACGTCCCTCAAATCGGATGCTTTCTCGACAGGTGCTACAGCATCGAACTTGTGCTATTGTGGTATGCGAGCTCCACTTTGCAATGTTTGCATACTACTGCGTTTTCCTTTGATTTTTTTGTGAAGTGTTCCCACACTTTAAGAAGCGACAAAAGTTGTCTAATGCCCTCGTTTTGCTATGGCTCTTGTCCACTGCTTTATGCGGCGTCTGCAATTACGAGTTATGACGGCGAAAAGGTTTTCTAAACTCAAGCGTATTTAAAAGAGCGGTGTTTGTGCAGTGCAGGGGGCGTATGATCTGTGACGTGAACATGCTGTGCAATACCTAAACAGTCCGTGCAAAACTTGAGCTTTGACTATTGTTTACTAAACGAGGAAAAATGCCGTAAAAAAAATTAACGACGCCTCGAGGCAGCAACTATTCCTCGAATACATTTTGTAATTGAATTACTCGAGGACACGTTTCAGCTCTAGATTCATCTGTGCATCTACAATTATGCAGCAGAGATTGGCTCACATTACATGTAAAATCTTATTCAAATGCACCTTTAAAATTTGATTTAAAAGTGTAACATTTTATAATCGTTATTATATTGTATATAGCAGAACAAACGAACAATACCTGCAGGCCTATTGTGGCCCGAGCTATCCAGGCCCAAACTCTGTTCACCACCTAAATTTTGCAGTTCAGAATCCTCCATAGTACCAGTCACATCAAGACCACTGGAAAATAAAGGGAATAAATTAAATATTTTTTAAATTTAGTTGTAATGTTAGCATACATTGATCTGGTTCTGCAAAAATACACCTAGGAAAGCACATACAATTAGCAAATGCTTACCCTAGCGCCTCTCCTTGCTGGGGTCCTTCTCCATCTTTGGGCTTCTTCTTTCGTGCAGGTTTCTTCTTTTTCGGTTTGACCTGGTTACCCCCACCTGCTTTTCCACCTGGTCCAAACTGGCTGGCTGAGATATCACTCTGCAGTAGATTTACCAACAGCGGGCTTGTCAATGTTACATCTTTACTGACAGGAAAACCACCTGTCTGTGCACAAGGTCCCCCCAATGGAACCTGACCCGGGAATTGTGAGTTAAAGTTCATGCCATGACCTGCAAAGTGTCCATTTCCCATTTGCATTTGCTGTGGGCCCCCCATCATGCCTTGTGGCTGCTGTACCTGCATATCAGGGACCATCTGTTGGACCCCCAAATCGCCAGTTCCGCTATTGGGATCTCCCAACGGATGTGGGAGTGGTTGAGAAGCCTGTTGCTGCTGCTGCATCACCACTTGCTGCTGCTGTTTTTGCTGCTGCTGTAACTGCTGCTGTTGCAACTGCTGTTGAATAAGAGGGTGACCAGCAGGGAGCCTCATTTGTTGTCCATGCATGCCCATTACTTGATTAGGATTGCCAGTAAGTGGAACCTGCTGAGGCTGCTGCTGGTTCATCTGCTGGTGGTGGTGGTGCTGCTGCTGCTGAATCTGTTGCTGCTGCTGATGTTGTAATTGATGCTGCTGCTGTTGTTGCTGTTGTAACTGCTGCTGTTGAAGATGAGCCATTTGCTGCTGCTGTTGTGGAGTCATCTGCTGCGGGCCAACCTGGCCCTGAAACTGAGCCATGTTTCCTGTAACATTTGGCGAGGGACCACGCATCATCTGGCCAGGCATGACCCCAGGAGGCATTTTCCCTACAAACGCCTGTTTGTTGCCTTGCATTTGACTTGCAACCATTTGTTCCATCATGGAATTTTGCTGCTGCTGCTGTTGTTGCTGCTGATGCAGGACCATTGCCTGATGCCCTTGACCTCCAACCATCTGACCCTGCCCATGAATCACCCCCTGGCCTTGCTGAGGCATCATTTGCTTGGGTGGGGTCATCCCTCCTCTCTGCCCTTGACTGAGAGGCCTTGAGAGGACAGTCTGACCTCCACCCTGGCCTTGAACCACCTGGCTGGGGGACGAGGACACGGGTTGGGCCTGATGCTGGAGGCCCATCATCTGATTCTGAAGGCCTGGCTGCTGCTGCTGGGTCATGCTAGGCCCAGTAGCTGTGCCAGGGGACTGACCTGCCATGCCACTTTGTACACCCATAACATTGGGTTGGACATGTGGTGGGCCTTGCATTGAATTTGGTGTCGAAGATGACTGTTGAACTCCTGATGCAAACAGACAGGGAAAAGGGGCAGTTTACACATATGAAGTTAACATAAGTGACATTGCTACCTTCAGCTACTTGACTGTGTGTAATTATAATTAGGTTGAATCATGAACAAAGTTGAACTAGATAAAACAAGTGAAAGTATGTGTATCACAAAGTGTGTAAACACTTGAATTAGATTGTCATAACCCAAAGCTAAATTTGACACTAAAAGTTATTGTGAACATGGATACAGTCTTCACTCACCACATCATGCTTCAAATATTGCGGCTTCACTTCATCACAGATTTTTTAAAGCATATTCTACATATCTTTGGCCTAAATTACGGTAAGTGTTAAATTGAGTCTTAATATGTCCTATATGTCTTACAGTGCCCACAGCCCTAGGGAGGATAAGCGGTATAGAAAATCGATGGATGGATGTATAACAGCGCAGTCTTATTTTGTAATATTGGCGATCGATAAAGATAGTCACCAAGCGCGACTTTCGTTACTGGTAAAGGGTGACATATGGAACACGGCAGCGATTAGGCGCCATCT
The DNA here is from genome assembly GCF_033978785.1 of Entelurus aequoreus. Classification (NCBI taxonomy): domain Eukaryota; kingdom Metazoa; phylum Chordata; class Actinopteri; order Syngnathiformes; family Syngnathidae; genus Entelurus; species Entelurus aequoreus. The sequence goes on from NC_084737.1 coordinate 46,497,148, forward strand.
TTTCCACGACAATCAACTTGAATAACTTTTTGATGCACTTTATCTTCGACTCCTGGTTCATCAAAACACATCTCCATATTGGTGAGCCTTTGAGGTGAGCAACAGCGGGACGTAGCAGGACTCAATGGGATTTGGCACACCACTTAATGCTAAAAAGACTTCTATCAGCAATTGTCCAGGCTATGTTAAGTAGAGATGATCTTTGCTGATTAAGGATGCACTTCACCTTCGACAGCAATAACCACATGACATTGGTGAGCCTTGTGAGCGATGTGGAATGACAAAGCACGGCACGTAATGCTAACAACACAGCTAATGGACGAGGCTATCTTAGGTGCAACTGTCAAGTTGACTAAGTTTTTGCAGAACAACACAGCTATAGTTTCACCATAACAAATCCCAGTTATGAAAGTAATATTGTAGCAAAATTATTTGCAAATGCGTATCTCAATCTATGCGTTTATAATCCAATTCATGTGTCTGTGTACTTATATGTGTGTCTGTATATCAGAGTGTGTGCGTGATCAGAGCTGTGTGTTTTAAGTTTTTTGTCTGTATTGTTTTGTCGGTGCATGGGTAAAAAAAATCAGTTACAGACAAACAACTCTTTTTACAACTTTGGATAGCTGCACAGCCGGACAACTCTTACACGGCAGAAGTGTCGCAAAAGTCACGTGTAAAAAGACGGCCAGTCAGGGTTCCTGCTTCACACAAATCTGATTACAGACACACAAATATTTTTATGCGCACACAACTCTTAGACTCAGATTGCATTGCACATAAACACATCTGAATACGCGCACACGATTATGATTACACACACACAACTCTTTCACAACAGAAATGTAGCAAAAAGTCATGTGTAAAAAGACAGTCAAACGAAGAATTACCGACAGATTATTTTTTTTTACCCACAAAAATCAATACTGACAGACAGCTTAAAACATGCACAAGCGGATCTGTTTACACACACACGCACGCAGAGATACAGACACAAACATTACAGACACGTGAATTGAATTACAGACACACATATTGAGATACCCATTTGCAAGTCATTTTGCCAGAATAATACTTTGATACTCAATTCAAACTTAGAGAATGTGACAAAGTATTTCCACGTACTGGCCGTGTTGGCTATAGCAATGATACTTGGAGGATCATTGGGCTACTGGTAAGTACTGTAATCTACAGTAGAACGCAACCAATAATGTTAAAAAAAACAAAAACATTTTTAGAAGGTTGTAAACCGTTCATATGCTCCAACTATGAAAATATTCGACTTATTAATAATAATCATACTTTGTGGAAATTTGTTTACCATTGTCAGGCCTGGAACCAATTACCAATTAATAACCGATGGACGATTGTAACACACAATGTCAATGGTTACATTTAAGACGCCAATCATTAATTCAAACTTAAAAATATGGTTTGGTGACAGACTCCGTGTATCATTTGTTTTTCCACGTGAAACCAACACTAAACAGAAAACTACATGTTTCTCATAAGTCATTTTGCAAGTAAAACAATGTGTCATGTTTTTTTGTACATATATTGATTAAATCAAATATTAAAAAAAGAATAAGTGCATAAACGTATTTTTTGTAAATCCATTTAAAACGATGAGTTCACCAGGAAGCGGTTTGACATGGTAAATTTGGAGGCTTTTGCTGACATAATTACACTTTTGGAAAGCGACAAAACACAATGTGAAATATAGACCACTTTGAAGTAAAGGTGTCAGTGAACGCGTCTATCAAACAGATTCGCAAACATTGAATTTTTAACGCCTGTTATCATTTGCTCAATTTTCTATTTGATAGATGATGAATTCGTAAAAACGAGAAGTTATACATTTTTAGTCTTTGTTTAAAAAGTGAAAGTGAAAAAGTGATGTTTTTGTTTTTCTAATGTTGGTTTAAAAAAAACAAAAGCTACTAAGGGCATTTTACCTGTGTGTGTCAATGTTTGGCTACTCTGTAGCTGCTGACTGGATCCTTGACTGGGGGTTCCTGGAGTATTAGCGCTCACCTGACCTTGAGAAAAGTTTGGGTTTGGGAAGCCCATAGGCCGCTTTGGCATACCTGTAATTAGTACTCATTGACTTAGTCATGTAAGCTATCAAGTGTTTTCTCATAAATAACATATTGTATATAGGGCTTGGTTATTTTAAGTGTGCAATGTCATTCACAACAAAAAAAGGTTACTGACCAGGATGAACTTGTGTTCCAGGTTGTCCATGTTGGGGCATTCCTATGAATCCTTGTTGCATGGTACCTTGTTGGTTGAGGGCTGCTCTTCCTGGTGAGCCAATACCCTGAGGAAAACCCTGTGGTGTTGTAGGCCTCTGAGCCATCATGGGGGGAGTACCAGGAGAACTCTGCTGAAAAGGAGATGATGAGGACCCTGGGGACTTGGCAGTGAGATTTCCCTGTGGGCCAGATGTCGGTGGAAGGGTTGGAGGAGGTCGAGGTGGCCCAACAATACCTCCAGGGCCAACCTGTGGTACTTTAGGCTGGGGGGCAGCAAACTGACCCATTCCTGCCTGCTGTTGCAACTGCCCCTGTCCAATTGCATTAAATACCTGACCTGCCTGCTGGCTACCAAATGGATAAGGTGGTGGAGGGTGACTGGGCGTCTGAACTGTGGCAAGAGAAGGAGGTCGTTGAACCATCTGGGCTTGAGGTGGAGGCTTCCTCCAGCCAGGGCCTCCTTGGGCAGCTGGTGTCTGAAGCATTCCAGAGGGGGTCCAACCAGGAGGCATTGCCATCTGGCCCGATGGGTTGAATGGATGTCTGGGTCCAAGTTGAGAGAGCTGTGCTTGCTGTTGAGCTTGTTGCTGTTGATGATGTTGTTGCTGAAGATGTTGCAAAGCAGCAGGGTTGATTGGTCTTCCAGCCTGCATATGATGGGCGGCCTGTGGAGGAATGGGACCAAGGGGACCAGCCTGTTGGTGTTGAAGTTGTTGCTGCTGAACTGACATGCCTGGCATCATTGGATCCATGACATCTAAATTAAGAATGTAAATTTGATGATATGATACAGTTCTTTGGAGTACACAACAGTAAAATATCTATAAGGGCTGTCAAAGTTCCCCTTTAAGGGGAACTGCACTTTTTTCGGGAAATTTGCCTATCATTCACAATTCTTATGTGAGACAAGCAAATATATATATTTTTTTAATGCATTCTAATAATGTGTACCGCATTCTAATAAACGTTGACAAAAGTCAGCTAACAATGGCAGTCATGGGATTTGTTCTATTCCGCCTATTAAGCACTCTAAAAAAAACCTATTACATGTAATATTTACAAATGTTGGTCATTTTAAGCATACAACGGCGTATTAATTTCAAGAATGCATCCCACCCAACGTTCAATATTTCTTTCAACAACAACTACTAATCATTGCAGATTTCATGAGAGCCAACAGCGACTACTTTTGGACAATTGATAACCCAGAGACTTATATTTTTGAGCCAGAATATATGGAAGATGAGCTACAAGTTTTAGAAGCTAAGTGATAAGCAGATCCAGCAAGTAGGACAATTGCTAAAAGTTCAACAAGAAATACAAGCTACGAACATAATAAAACAATGTCTGCTCTGAGTGGGATGCCAACTGATGGGATGTTTATATCTTCCTGCTTAGATGAAGAATTAATCATAATTCTCAAGAAGGTAAAAGAAAAAAAGAAAAAGAAACAAGTGTCTTAGTCGTGTCTTTCTCATCACCACTGGGTCTAAGTAAAATGTCAAAATTGACGACTTCTCAGTGTATTGCCACAACCTTCTAATATACAAGTGAGATGCATGATTTATAATCTAGAATTAACGTTTACCAACTCAGAGGCGATACAGCAGCTCACCGGCTCAGTATGTCAATAGCTGCATAAGCTACTTACCTCTCTGTGATCACGGCGCCGCTAAAAGTGTTTGTTTTTTTAACAATAACGCTAAAACTTGCTTAATATTCAGGTCACCACATGTACATGGAGTATTGTTGGCGGTTTTTGGATGTTTTTTAGAGGGCTTTATGGGCGCAACACTGTATATTACTTCCATTAGCTGCATTGTTAGCCTCCTCTGTATATTACGAATTACAATGCATAAAAAAAACAAAACATGTGTTCTTGTCGAACATAAGGATTGTGAATGATAGGCAAAAAGTTCCCCTTAAAGTCTCTTGCAAAAATTCTGAGTCGCGGGTTGTGATTTTTGGCGGCCTGTTTTTTAATGTATGGTTGCTTATATAGGCTTTCTTTTCTGTCCTCACAATAAAGCAAAGCTTGAGTGTATTAGTAGCGAACCCTAATCCTACACAACTTTTCCTGGTTGTGGTGCCCCCAATCACCTTAGCCTGCCCCAAAACACACTCATGTAAATGAGGGATTTGCAACTACACCAGAGCCCAGACAGACACACAAACTAAAGACGAGACGAGAGAGAATTTGTGGCAAAATTAGACTACAAAATGTAATTAATTATTATATACATCCATCCCTCTTCTACCGCTTGTACTTCTCGGGGTCGTGGGGGTACTGGAGCCTATCCCAGCACACTCCCCCAAAAAAAGGGGGTGGAACCAAGTGTTTTTTTATGTCGTTTTTACCATTTCCAGGTCTAAATTGGCTGTCAAAATGTACCAACATGTCAGATTACATCCTCGCCCTTCAGCTATCGAGGTGAGAGGCATGATTTATGATCTGCAATAAACTTTCACGAGCAAAGGAAGCAGCTTACCACCCCATGATGTAAACATAGACAAACATGCAAGTGGTCACAGTGCTGCTATGAATTGTTTGTGTGTGTTCGCGTTTATAATAACAATACCACTAGTACTTGATTAATATTCAAATCACAAAATGTAAATTGAGTATTGTTGGTCCTTTTTGGATGTTTTTATACTTTTATTTACGAGTTAGAATTCAATAAAAAAAATACATCTGTCCTTATGTTTTTCATATTGATTGTGAACAATAGGCAAAATTCCCCCCCAAAAAAGCAGTTCCCCTAGACTGGATTAGACCTCAGGTTAAAAGATTCTTATGTCTGTTCTGTGTGCATCTGTGTCTGTGTCCATTTTGTTAAAAAAAAACAATTCATGTTTAATGAACAAACATTTGCATAAATGAAAAAAATTGTCCAGTCTAAGGTTGGATGTACATTTAAATAAGGTGCACCTGTTAAAAATTTAAAACTATTATATGCGATTATTCGCAATTAAATATTTTAATCGTTTGACAGCCTTAATATATACAAGTACTGTACTTGTTTAAAGTATTTACCTGTTTGTGATGACGGTCTTGAAAGGCGTGGATGCATCTGTCCACTGCCACCTGGTACTAGTGCCTGACCTGGCATAGCTGGGCTTGGGGGGACCATCGAAGGATTGGTCATCCTCATTCCTATTTGTGGAAAAATGCATTATTCATTTATGTTGCCTAACAATAAAAAGTTACTGGGTGATTATCTTGAGGTGGGCAATTCCATTACTGAGTACTCCTGTACCAACGGAGACAAATAGATATTCAAGAATTGTTTCATTGTAGCAGTGAAAGACCAAATATACCTGGACCAGGCTGTCCTGGAAAACCAACATCCATTCTCATCTGGCCAGGTGCTCCAATTGGTCCGTTAACTCTAACTTCTTGCCCACGATTTGGTCCCCCTGCAACATTGATGGCCCCCTCTCCTGAGGAATAGTTGGACCAGTGCAAGTTACATCAAAAGCCATTCTCATCTTTGATTTGTGGTTTGTTAAAATTGTTTGAAATGGAATCACCATATACAACAAATGACTACTGCAACAAAATTGCAATAACATGCCATGAAGGTATAAATACATCATATGTTAAGTGGTCACAGAATTAAATGAAATTCAAAACTGTATCCACCTTCAATCTGCACAGAAAGAATCCCCAGGTCTCTGAGCTGCTGCTGGTTGTTCTGAGCCAGCAGCCTAAGTCTTTCAGCAGCATCCCGTGGAATGTTGAAGGTAACGCGCACACTGTTCCACGGCTCTACGTGATGTGGATGCAATTTATTGGATTCTAAAAAAGAACACAATTTACAATTTCAGTGTACAGGTAAAACTAAAACTAAAAAAAATTCAAAAAAATTCAAAAGCTTATTGTCATCAATTCAACTTCAAATGTGAAACTAAAATATGGAATAAACTCATTACATGTAAAGTGTGAGATATGTCAAGCCTTTATTTCTTATGATTATCATGGCTTGCAGTTTTTTAAAACCCCAAGTATAAAATAAAAAATTCAATTTGAGGTTTTCATAAGCTATAAACCAAAATTAATCAAAATTATATCAAACGAAGGCTTGAAATATCTTGAGTTGGATGTTATTATTCTATGCGTTTTATAAGCCTAACAAACACGCTGATCTGCGGTGTCCAATGTTTTCTCGTGTAGTAGCGACTTACTTTTATTTACGTAATACAGTATTCTGTTGACATGAGCTGCTTCATCGAAAAAAAGCAACCATCGGTGTCTATTAATTTACACTGCAGCCGCATCAAAAAATGATACCTTAGGTTTTGAAACTCTGATTTATACATCAAATAAAATATATACTAAAATAATCACTTATTTGAGGCGCCAGTGACAAGTCAACTCTTCATCTACAAGAGGTAGCTCAATTCGACAGATCACAGACACATTTTTTGTTTACGCTTAATCCAACTGCTCAAAGAAGTGACGTCACGGCCACATTGGAGTAACATTGGGGCCTGAACACAGTCAATCCCTGAGGACCTGTCCAGAGATGCCTAGTTGGCAGGATCCTGGAAGCAGTCGTAGGAGACGGCTGGGCCTTCCCACATCCAACAATATATCTGGGACCCAGGAGGCAGGGTAAAAGGAGAAGACTTGCCACGCCAACTATGCCCCGCTGAACCGCCTGCGCACTTGATTCAAGTCATCTATGAAGTGGTGCCTTTCAGAGAGTGCGGCATGCGAGTGTGGTGAGCCTGAGCAGACTGCCGAGCACATCATCACCAGCTGCCCCCTAAGCAGCCTGCCCTCAGAAGCTGACCTTTTCCCACTGAGAACCAGAGACGAGGGTGTAGCTACATGACACTGAGTAGGCCATCTGATGGTATACGAAAGAAAAAGGGGCCTGTGCGCGTTTATACTGAAGTCTGATGAAGAACACATTTTACTTGCAGTGTAAACAGTCAGCTGGGAAAAATCTAATTTGGTCTACTTTGACCTGCAGTGTAAACATAGTCTATTTCATTAATACATTTCACCTTGTAAATCTAATTGCTGGAATAAAATAACTTTGCATGTTATGCATATTTTTTTGAGTTGTATCTATATACAAAATAGAAATCCGATTAAAAGAATGTTTACAAAACACACAGTCATGTAATACTGAGATCAATATTGATGCTATGGTGAAAATACAAATGTAATTCCACACATACAGTTAACATGTTGCAAGGCCATTCATACCAATTATGCGTTTATAATGCAAGGACAGAATGGTGTATGGTTAACATACTAACCCATATCAAGCATGTTAGGTAGACCGCTTAAAACCGTGTCCAGCTTATTCATGAAGTCTTCATCTTCCATATTCCCTTGAAAGGCAACAAAAACAGTAAAGTATTCTTCTCCCTGATGTCTTTCTTCTGAGTTATATAGATGGTTGTCTCCATCCTGGACATTCGCAGGGCTTCCATGGCAACTCTCAGCATCATCACCAACACCAGAATCCCTGTCGGAGTCATCATCTTGCTCCGGGTCCTCCGTCCTGTGGGACAGCTGAGGTGAAGTGCCTCTGTGCGCCATGCTCCTCTTTCTAGGAGAGGCGTTGGGAGCCGTTTTATGCTAAAATTGCGCACAGAAACACAAGAGATCATGTCTGATGTGGACCACTGTCATTGTCAGGAGTGATGGCTGTGTCTCATCATCACACGAACAACACATCACATGGTAATTATTCTCACAAATATAAAAAAGTGTACACTGTGCAGGATTCAAGCATAGAAAGTCTGCACTTCAATTCAATGACGTCAAAACGCGAACGTCACTTGGACGTTATGCCTTGGGTTAGTCACTCTGAAACCCAAAATAATGCGTACAACAAATGTCTTGTTTTGGCACCGAATGGGGTGCAGGTGATGTCTTAACTACAAAAATGCAGACATTATTGTTTCATACTAGGAGTTAAATATTATATCTCCATGTAGCGTGGATGACATGGCCCAGCAGTAGCGGGCCTAAGCGCAAGCGTCTGCACAAGTTAAACAACCAGTCTAGTAAAAACAACACATGTATACAGCATTTAAAACATATGTGCGTTTTGCATTGCTTACTAAAATGCTTATTATTTAATGTACTTAGAGAATGGACAAAATCCGTGACCAGGCGGATCCTTAGCATCTACGCAAGCGTCAATTAGCAAGCGCTAGTGACATGCAGGTAATTCACCGCGGATGTATTAAAACGACAAATGATAGCGTCTCAGTTTCTAAAGGTTAACATGTGAGCTGCATATTATTTACGGTAGGTTACAATGTGATTCGAAAACGTCTTACCGCACATGTTCCTCTGAAAATGTAAGCGACCTATCCACATCTGCTAGCTAAATTAGCTAACAAACACGGATCACGAACTAGCCAGCTAAGCACTTCCGGTGAGGCTTTTAAAAATAAAACAAGCAGCATGAAGTATTTAGTACAGTAAACTTTTACAATTCAAATGTACTTAATGTTTAACTTTTATACATTATGCAATTATATCTTAATGTCATGATAAATAAAGTATTCTCATGTTAACTCATCATTATTATATTAATCCAACTGTATTCTGGAATACCAATTAATAATCAAGCACGGTGGTACAGTGGTTAGTGCATGTGCCTCACAATACAAAGGTCCTGGGTTCGAGCTTGGGCTCGGGATCTTTCTGTGTGGAGTTTGCATGTTCTCCCCGTGACAGCGTGGGTTCCCTCCGGGTACTCCGGCTTCCTCCCACCTCCAAAAACATGCTCCTGGGGATAGGTTGATTGGCAACACTAAATTGTGAATGTTGTCTGTCTATCTGTGTTGGCCCTGCGATGAGATGGCAACTTGTCCAGGGTGTACACCGCCTTCCGCCCGAATGCAGCCGAGATAGGCTCCAGCACCCCCTGCGACCCCGAAAGGGACAAGCGGTAGAATATGGATGGATAGATGGGCAATTAATAATCCATCCATCCATTTTCTACCGCTTACTCCCTTTTGGGGTCGCGGAGGGCGCTGGAGCCTATCTCAGCTACAATCGGGCGGAAGGCGGGGTACACCCTGGACAAGTCGCCACAGCAGGGCCAAGCAATTAATAATCTAAGAACATAAAACAGTTGGTTGCTAAAATTAACATTCAAAATAATAGTACAGCAGACTCACACTGTATTATTTGTGGAAGAGTTGATTATGTTTATTTTCAAAACAATAACAATCACATGAAATCAAACATCAAATATTGTGCAAATGTGCGCATGACCATCTACAGAACACACAACTAGCATAAAAATCTATATTGCATCCTCACTCACAAGAAGAAGAAGTTCATTTTGGATTAGGAGCAGTCTGGAATAACATAAAACCACTTTAGAAAACTTCACAATCTATGTTGGTTTTACATAACTTCACAAAGTTCACAAAAACAGTATGGTATGGTGTATTTGTTTCTGACGTCTCTTAACAGGTCACATTGAGATGCATCACCTTTACGCTCCCACAAATCAACACGTCCAAAAATAAATGTACAACCTTTTCTACAAACTTGTGGTGATAGAAAACATAATGTCAACAACCATATATTTAATATAAAAATAGACAGATTGTAGTAAATTCACAAATAATGCTTCAATGCCAGTTACAAAACACCCCCAGCAACTGTAAACACAAGAAGCATACAGTATCTCTGAAATTACTGTACATCTACATATATACACACACAATCAGTGTTGGGACAAAGTAACGCGTTACTGTAACGCCGTCAGTTTCGGCGGTAACTAGTAATCTAACGCGTTATTTTTTATATTCAGTAACTCAGTTACCGTTACTACATGATGCGTTACTGCGTTATTTTACGTTATTTTTTATGTGGTATCGGCTAGAAACAGAAGATCTGAGTGTGTTTTATTGGAGCACTGCGGTGTCGTCATTCTGATTATTCCTCTGTCACAAGCCGGAGAGCAGAAAAGAGGCGCGCTCTGTGTGTGTGGGACACGTGATCCGCGGTTTGATATATAAAACAAAAAAAAACGTTGTTCGCACGTTCAGTCCACACACAGCGTGGTCATGTCGAGCAGAGTAACGGAAGAGCTTCAACACCCCGCGCCATTTAATCGGTGTGTTTATAGGTGCAGACTCGGTTGTGCAAAACGAGGGTTTTAAACACATGCTGAATGTGCTTGAGCCACGTTACGACATCCCGTCGCGCACCCACTTCAGCGATAAGATTGTGCCAGATCTTTATGAGCAGGAGAAGAAAAAAGTTCTGGATGAACTATCCCGAGCATCATCTGTTGCGCTCACGACAGAAGGGTGGACGTCCAGGTGAACTATGTGACGATAAGCGCTCACTTCATCACAGCAGACTGGGAGATGAGAAGACACGCCCCCTCTACGGGAGTCACCTTGCGTAGGTACTGACACAAGCAGTGGAGGAATGGAAGATAAAGATATCCCAGTCACAAGTGATAATGCCAAAAATCAAATAAATGCAGTGAATGAGGCAGGACTGGGACCACAGATAGGTGCTTTGCACATGTAGTGAATTTGGCATCACAGAAGGGAATCTCAGTCAATAGGATGGAGCGCTTACTTGGGAGGATCAGGAAGGAGGTTTCCTACTTCCACCCAAGCACAACAGCTGTTCATGTGCTTTAGACAAAGCAAGAACTGCTAAAGCTGCCTACTCATAAGCTCATACATGATGTCCTAACGAGGTCGAACTCCACTTATGATATGTTGGAGCAGCAGGCAGCTATATACTCTGCATTGACCCACAAGACCCTGAAGACAAATGTCAAAAGACATCATCAACCTGTCTGATGATGATGTGAGAGTGGCAGAGGAGGTCCTCCAGGTACTTAAACCCCTCAAAACTGTTACATCTCTACTGACCACTGAAACTTCACCATCTGTGTCAATGATCCTGCCACTGAAAACAAGGACTCTACAATCCATGGCTCCAAGTGTGGAAGACAGCAGCATCACTCTAGATGACAGGCTTTATTTCACTACCTGTGTTTCAAGAAAGATTATGTGCCTTCTTATGTTGCACTTTAAGTTCTTTTTTATTAATGGTCAATGGTCCAAGTTTAAAGAAAGGAGAATGCCTTTTTAATGTTGCACTGTTTTTTGTTAATTATGTTAAAATGAAGATAAAAATGCATGTCAAGTTGATCAACAGATTGTATTATTCTCCAGTGCTATAACAGTACTGAAATGAAGGCTAAAAAGGCATTAATGGGAGCTTTAAAAAAAATAAGAAAAAAATAAGTAACTAAATAGTTACTTTTCACAGTAACACATTACTTTTTGGTGTAAGTAACTGAGTTAGTAACTGAGTTACTTTTGAAATAAAGTAACTAGTAACTGTAACTAGTTACTGGTTTTCAGTAACTGACCCAACACTGCACACAATTGACCATTAACATTCCATTTTCATCTATATTTCTCCACTCGTTTGGGTAAATGACATGTCAATATTTCACAGCAAATACATACTTTTGTAAGTGGGCCAATTATCATCTAACCATTTTAGATATCAGTTTGCTTTTTATGGACAGCCACGAGTGCAACAATAATAAATCACTTGCATGAATGGTATCTTCTTAAAATGCTCAACGTGCCACAAAGCATTGTACAGCATGGATGCTGGCTATACATTAACTTTTTATATCAGCACAAACATACCCATAATTACATTTTTATAAAAAAAAATAATTTCAGCTGAACTGGAATGCACCAGATCTGAATTGGAAAATCAATTTTGTGGCTTTATATACCTGTAAATATGCTCAACAAACAATGATGAATGACATTGTGTGGGGAAGAGTATAGTATTTTAACAACGTCTATATACCTTAGAAGCTGAACTATCATAAATAAATAAAAATCTGTCAGTCTCAGCAACAGATAATAATTATTTAAAATTGCACACAGTTGTGGGAACAGACTATCGCTATTTGTTCAGTGCCCAAATTATTAAGTGGTATTTTAAGACTAAAGTACTAAGTCTTGTACATGGTCAGGGCTGAGGCATCAGCACTACGGGGGTCCGTCACACCAATGATGACATCATTAGTTCTTCGGGTGCCTTCCACCAATGACAAAACTTCTATCCTTTCAACTTTGTGACCCTTGGCCTGAAGCAGCTCAACATCTTCATCTAGAAATTCAGCTGTAAAAGAGGATGAGTGAGTCAGAGAGGGATTTGTTGCAATAATCAATCAATATAGTCTTGTCTGACTTATATATGTTGTTACAATGTTGGATACTCATGTTAAACAATGTGAGATCATAACATTTTGGCGTGAGCTCCCACACTGTTTTTGATGCCTCGCTATCCTGCCTCAGTCTGTATACCCTGTGACGTCACCGTAAAGTGGAAGAACTTATTTCGACATTAAGTCAACCTCTCAGCCAGAGGTGAAAGACTTCCTCGCCCTGTACTTTAGGCCATGAGGAAATACAAAAAAGGTAAAGTACTACTTTAATCTAATCGTGGCATGCACAAAATAACAGACATGCAACGTGCAGTCTGATAAATGCTCGTAAAAAAATTTTTTTTATGGATATCCAATTATATTTACAATCCACAAAGTATGTCAAAATACCTTCTAAACATCACAAAGTGTCACAAATTCGGTCAGCCATCTTAAACATAGTGCTCTGAATATCTTTGGCAATTTCCGTAGATTGTACATCACCTGAGTAACGCTTCTGCACTCTGACCATGTATATCAGATCAGTCATACAAGATATATGCAAAAATTATAAAGAGATGTGCTGTCTGTCATTCACAATCCTGATGTAAGACAAGAACACATACGTTTGGCTTTTTTTATTCATTCAAATCGTAAATAAATAGCTAACAATTGAGTCAACAGATCGAGCGTCCTCTGTTGCGCTCATTATAACCTCTCTAAAAACATCCAGAAACCGCCAACAATACTCCATTACCATGTCATGACCTGAAAATGAACCAAATATGAGCGATTTTGTTATTATAAGTGCCAACGCAGACAGCCTATTTTAGCGGCACAATGATAGCAGTGAGCTAATGCTTACGCTGCTATTGTTGACACACTGCTTCTGCTTCATTTCAAACTTACCAAAAGTTAATTCTAGATTATAATTATTGCATCTCTCATCTGGTAGTAGACAGATGTGGCCATGGACCTAGAGGCTGGTCGACTTTCACATCCGACGAGGTGATGAAAAAGACGCTAGTTGCTGAAACATTTTTTAACCCTTAGTGAGGATTGTGATTGAATCTTCATCTAAACTGAACTATGTGAGCGTCCTGTCGGTTGGCATCCCAGCAAAAGTTGAAATATTACAGTAAGTATTTTATTTATTATGGTTTATTATCGTTAGTGTGTACGTTTAGCACCTAGCCAGCTGTTGGTGCTAGAGTTTTTCAATAAAGCTGCATCTGTTTAGCACTCGGCTTCTAAAACTTATTACCCATCCTCTTTGTGTTTGGGCTCAAAAATATAAGGTTCTGGATCATCATTTTACCCAAAGTAATCGTTGGCTCTCACAAAGTCTGCTTGATTAGCATTGTTGTTGTTGTTGTGGTTGCTACTTCCACGACACAGATCACGTGACTGGCTTGCTCATTATCTCTCAAAATGGCTGGGGAATCTCTGTGAGATTGATACTATTTTGATCATATTTTACTTTTGGTGTCATAAATCAGATATTTATTTGATAATAGCTTCCATATAGAGGAAACTTGTTTTTCCACTTTACTGGTAATTTAAAGGAGCCATATGCAATAATTGCATGTCAAGTCATCATTAAATGGCCCTGATATGTCAAAAGGCAAGAATAAATCATGTTCTTTTCAAATACCTCTATACTTGATAACAGTAGTTCAGCCGGGATATGCTCATTTCAAAATTAGATTTACAGCCCCGAAATCTTGTTATTGTTTTCATTTCGATGTCCTGCCCTCCACCGTTCTAACCAATTAGAAAGTCTGTGAATGTGTTACATCCAGGTTGCCAGTTACGCACTGCCATCATTCATCTAGTTACTGCCACTGGTAAAGTTACTAAACATGTCAGATCTTAGTACATCTAAAAGGCCTCATTACGATTCTCAACTTATTCATGACAAAGCCAGGAACGAAACAAGGGTTTGTATCGAGGATGCCTTTGAAAGATGGAGACGATTGAAGGCGGAGAAGAGTTTTTCATCTGATGCCAAACTTTCCTCCTTGATAGGTAAGTCAGGCGTTTACATTTTCTTATTACTTGCAATAAATGGAAATGGACATTTCGTATGTAAACTATATTGTCCAATACAGTCTATAAACTTGTCTAACAGAGCTAGTATGTTCGTGCAATGAATGCTTAGCATGCTAGCCCGGTCGATGGGAGCATACGTATAGCCCAGTTCGATGACACATCGACATATAGGTTAACAGGGTAAATATATGCCCGTTGGCCTGTATGTCGATGTGTAATCGAACTGACAGGGCAAAATATTTTTCAACAAAAAAAAAACTATGTGGATATGGGTAATGTCAGTGTCTATTTCGTTGTCAATATGCTGATACACTGAGGAAATGGGTTCCAACATTAGCACGGCTGTCATGGCAATGTGAAACGTTCGGAGACAGCCATATCACATAATAAAATAATTCCTCATTCGTGTTTGCATATTGTGGACTACATGTACCAAATTATAATGCAATCTGCAACGTTTGAAACAGTAGCCTATAGGCATACCTTGGTGAAATGTCTCCTCTTTAGTTTTAGGCTGCTAAGCATGCACTACTTATTTTCACCAGTATAACCATTGCTAGCGTTGGTTGTAGTTCGTTTTAGTCTTTGTTTTCTGATGGTATTGACAATCGCTTGCCATTTGAAGTTCCTTGGAGTAGCCCAGTCGATAGAGCTGGGTTCGGCTGCGTATCTGGCAACCTCCGTCCGGGAGAGGCGGAGGGGACTACAGAAATTTGACCGTGATTGCATTACCATTTCTGGCCAGATCCTTTCAAATTTCCACCAAAGCATATCCAATACATTTTATCTACAACACATGGAAGTGTTTTAAATGTAGATTAAAATAATCAATTGTCCCCTTTAAATGAAATAAAAACACCAATTCAAGCAGCAAATGTGAAAACCAGGTCATAAAATATGGCTTAACTTGAGTCCAAAATAGTGATTGTTAAGGGAGAAAGACTTACAGTCCACTAGAAGAGTTTCTTGCTGCAGCTGTGGGTGGAGTCTACCATACGCTAAACTGTCGCTCATGTTTTTACGTGAGGAGAGAACATTTAGCAGCACCTGTGAAGAAGAAAGGATCAATGTGATTACATGAACAAAAGCACAACAACTGTCTGCAGGAACATTTATTTCCTACCTGGTTTAAATACCACCATTAATCATAAAAACTTAAAACCTTCTTATGCAAGCTAATGACCTGTGTGATGCCACTAAGAGCTTTTGCTCCATTGGAGGATCCAACCGCAACGTAGGTACCGCACAACCCGATGGCTGGCCTCACTGCTGTGGGCATCAGGAAGGACAATGGCCTCTTCCCAGGCTGGAGGCTGTTATGCTAATGCCAAAATCATGACAAGGAATAAAAAAACAACATTGTAAAACACAACTTACTAACAGAATGAATACTCACAGGGTTAGGTTTGGGGCTTTGGGTTTTATTAGGCCAAGAAAAGGCCAATATTTGGCTGTTGAAAATGATCCCAGAAGGAGTCACTATCCCACTTCCAAATGGTTTATTCAGGGAGCTAATACACCAAAATCAAAACATAGTATGTAAGAATTGCATCTTAACTGCCACTCAAACAAACAGTTGCGGGAAAGCATACCTTACTACGGAGACAATGTGGTCATCTGGGCCCATGACCATGACCTGGGCAGCTACTGCACCTTCTTCCAAACTAAATGATGGCACGTAATGGCTGGCAGGAAACGCCTGAGAGTCATTGATCATTTGGCGGAGTAAGGACGCCTGTGGCTTGCTTTGACATAGCAAAAGGCATAGCTCAAGCAAAAACACAACATTGTAATGCAGTAAATGTGATTTGTATATACCTCAACATCTTGTTGACCGTCTCTGAGACTGAAGTGTCAAACATGGGGTCTCCCAGGCCACTCACCAGTGCCAGAGCTATCTTCACAGACTGGAAGACAACAGAACATCAATTACTGTTCTTTAAACATTCTTTTAAATTTAGGGTGTGTGGATCTCTATACTACCTCTGCAGTCCAATGATAAGTGCTGTTCCTGGGCACCTGGTTGGTGATGTTGTAACCTTCCAGGATGTTAAGGGCAGTAATTAGGCCGATACCTGCATGAGGGGCTGGAGCCACCATCACATGGTGACCTTCAAAAAGATCCACAAAGAATACATCAATAATTTTTGCGTGTTTGTGTGGTTAAAAAAATAATCTGTTAAAATATTTATTTTGAATAATTACACTACTTAATATCTTTGAGACAATTTACTGTAACTGCAGAGCTTCCATTTTACAATTAATAACAATAAAGTTACAACTAAAGGCTATAACTTCACAGTTTGAATTGTATAGTTAATTTCAATAAAATTACACCTAAATGTTATAACTTCAGAATTGTGGTTTTATTGTTTATTACTCTCTCGGTTTAACAGCATACTGCCACCTCTTGTACAAGAGTGTACAATGTAGTCTACGGAACGCCTTAAAGTATCAGTAGAATGGAAAAACAAGTTGCCTCTATAATTAAGCTACTTTCAAATATAAATCTCACAGAGATTCCTGAGACATTAAAAACTAATTTGTATACTTTAGCCTTTAAATAGACCGCTTTTTAGACGAGTCTCTCTTTTCTGCTCTGCCCCCCTGTCCTGCCCTGATAAGTTATCAGGTGACCACTTATCAGCCTCCACGGATGATGTGCTAGTTGTTCCAAGTCGAGACCCAGGATGGACCACTCCTCTTTGCATCAGTTGGTTTACATCTATATAAGGGCTATATAAATAAACTTTGATTGATTGATTGATTTTGAGAGATAATGAGCCCGCCAGTCACATGATCTGTGACGTAGCGGTCGGAACCACAGATCCCTTCATCACCAACAACAATGAAAATCATGCAGACTTTGTGAGAGCCAACAACAATTACTTTGGGACAAATGATGATCTAGAAAATTATATTTTTGATCCTGAAATAAGCAAGGTGAGCTCCAAGTTTTAAAAGCTGTGTGCTAAACAAATCCAGCTTTCGTTAAACATTAAGCATCATGTTATAGCAATATTGCTAAGTGCTAAACAAGAAATACAAACTACAAACATAATAAAACAATAAAACGATCAGTCACTCTGCTCTCACTGCGATGACGACTGACAGGATGTCCATATCTTCCCGTTTAGATGAAGAATTAATCATAATCTACACGAAGGGTTAGCAAGGAAAAGTTGCTCCCTGCAGACACCATCTTTGGTTGTGTGTGTTTGTCTCCATGTCCGAGTATAAATTGAATGACACAGATGAACAACTTTTAGATATATGGCTGAATCCTCTTATTATCCAGATGAGACACTTGTTTTATAATCTAGAATAGATTATCATCGCCGAGACGCGATGATGCGGCAGCAAAACATCGACCAGCTCAAAGTAAAGCAGCAGACGGCATTTAGCTGTCTGTTATCGATGTGCCACTAAAAATGTTTGTCTGCGTTAGCACTTATAATAACAACATTGCTAATATTTGGTTACTAGTCAGGTCACAATATGCATATAGACTATTGCTGGTGGGTTTTGGATGGTTATTTAGAAGGTTTTGTAGTTGAAATAGAGAGCCCCCATGACTCCATTGTTAGCTGACTTTTTATCTATTTATTTATTTACAACTGAGAGTACATAAAAACAGAAAAAATATATATCTAGAGCAGGGGTCCCCAAACTACGGCCCGCGGGCTGCCAGCATCCAAAACCAGGCCCGCAGGAAGTCCCAAGTATTAAAATTTTTTTTATTTTTTTTTAAATTTATAATTCTGTCTTGTCTTATCCACTTTGTACCGCTTGCTACTCACGGTGTCTCCTAGCCGCTCAGGCAAATCATAGTGTCTAAAAATGGATTTTCTCATCGATAACGTGACATAATGGGGCTCGCGGAAAGTGCGCTATATATATCTAACATATATATATATATACATATATATATAAATATATATAATATATTATATATATATATATATATATAATATATTATATATATATATATATATATATATATATATATATATATATATATATATATATATATATATATATATATATAATATATTATATATATATATATATATATTTTAAAAATATATATATATATATATAATAAATTGTTTTAACCCAATGCGGCCCCCGAGTCAAAAAGTTTGGGGACCCCTGATCTAGACGTTGTGAATGATAGACAGCACATCTCATTCAAATGTTTGCATATCTGATAATATGGTCAGAGTGACGTCAATCTATGGAAATTGCCGAAGACATTCGGAGCGGAATATTTAAAATGGCCGCCTAAAATTGTGGTATTTTGTGATGTTTAAACTGTATTTTAACATACTGTGTGGCTTCTAAATACAATTGGATATAGTTTAATGGATACAATAAAACACAATTAGGCATTTAATGTCAACTTATTTTTTCCCCTCTACTGGTACTTTAAAAGACAAATTAGTTTGGTTTTACAGTAATTTATTGTGAAATAAACAGTTAATTGTAGTTAAATATAATGTATCATAATTTTTACCATCATTTGATGTAATGTTACAGTATAGTTTGATTGTAGTATTTTACTGTAAAACATACTGTTAAATGCTGTGAAATCCTGGTCAGTACAGTGTACAAAATGGAGAATGAAAGGTGTGTTTACCCTGATAGTTGATGTGGGCTGGTTGCTGTAGGACAGTGCTGTAGTTACCAAAGTCATCTTCTGTGAGCACTCCACCACTTGCTTGCACCTTTGAAAAATTAGTAGTAACAACTATGCAATATACTATCACCAACAACCGAGAAATGTAATAAACATTACTGAATAAGGTCTCTCAATTTAATGTACCGGTAATCACCTATTAGCCCTAAAAAAAACTTTTACCGGTACATCAAAAACCGATGTGTTTTAAACTTTAGATAACTTTAGTTGATATGTTATATCAAACATTTTATTACAAAATCTGAAGGTTATTTTGGTCTAATGTCTTATGACCATTAACGTGAATCCTTATGCAATCATCTTTAATCTTCATAATCATATTTCAGAGATGGATGAAATCCTTCTTACCGCAGCAGCCATTTCCTGCGTCAGGTTCCCACTGTAGAATTCCGATATCCCTTTGACTGCGACAGCATCTAAGATGCTCGCTAAATCAGGGCGTCTGCTCAGCAACCCAGAGAGTGGAGCCTGGCCATTAGGGAGGAAGAGATCCCGAAATGCAGCCGAAATGTTCTGGTCTTTAATATTAGCAAGCGCTTCAGCTAGAGATACATAATGAAAGCAGATGTCAACCCTAATTTCCAACAGCGACTTAAATGCGTCACACCTTACCCAAGTCATGTGTGATATTGAATCCATTTCTGGCCACATCCGCTGCCATGGTAACCACGTCTTTCCACTGTAATCTGGGAAAGAAACGTTGACAAACATTGATATTTTTAATACACATTTTGTAAATGTGTTTTAGCTCTTTTGTCACGCAAACATAGGTTTTTGTCCTCAAAAACAGAGCTTCTGCAAGAGTAAAGATTTTTAAAACTGGCTTGACTAATGTATATAAAACTGAGCTTTTTGGCATGTGCCATAAAAAAACGTGACATTATCACATAGGTGAAACTCAAAAAATCAGAATATTGTGTAAAAGTCCATTAATTTTTAGTAATTAAATTTCAAATGGCAAACTAACGTGTATTAAAATACAGTAGTGTAGTAGGCCTACATATTCATTAAAAACAAGTCAGCATACTTTTTAACAAGTATATTTAATATTTATGGCCATTGTAACATTACCCACAGTTTGAACAGTAACACTGTGTTTGAATATTTTATTAAGTGATTCTTGGCATACCACTAGTTGGAGCCCGCGTACCACCACATATTGAGAATCACTGGTCGAGAACATATTTTGCTTTATTCATAATTTAAGTATTTCTTGCCTCCCTATGTTGTATATTTTTATATGAGATTTCCAGTTCATACTATCATCCATTATTACACCTAGCATTTGGGTTTATTTTACCCTTTTAATGTCTACGCTGCTATTTGTATTTGTGTTTGACTTCTGTTTATTTCAAACATGTAGACAATGTCAGCATGTTACACATCACATATTATACATTTTCATTCCTTCTCTCTTACTGTTACCAAGTAGCAGTATTTTAGTTTTTCTGAGATTCAAGGATAGTCTGTTTTCATCAAACCATCTCGATAAATTGTTATTTCTTCTGTTATCATTTTTATTAGCTTCTTTTTTGTGTTCTCTTTTGAACGTACGGTCTACAAATAGTACTAACTTTAAAGTCCTACTGAAATGAATTTTTTTTATTTAAACGGGGATAGCTGATCCATTCTATGTGTCATACTTGATAATTTCGCGATATTGCCATATTTTTGCTGAAAGGATTTAGTTGACAACAACGACGATAAAGTTCGCAACTTTTGGTCGCTGATAAAAAAAAGCCTTGCCTATACCAGAAGTAGCGTGACGTCACAGGAGGAAGGGCTGCTCACATTTTCCCATTGTTTACAATGCAGCGAGAGAGATTCGGACCAAGAAAGCGACGATTACCCCATTAATTTGAGCCAGGATGAAAGATTTGTGGATGAGGAACGTGAGAGTGAAGGACTAGAGTGCAGTGCAGGACGTATCTTTTTTCGCTCTGACCGTAACTTAGGTACAAGGGTTCATTGGATTCCACACTTTCTCCTTTTTCTATTGTGGATCACGGATTTGTATTTTAAACCACCTCGGATACTATATCCTCTTGAAAATGAGAGTCGAGAACGCGAAATGGACATTCACAGTGACTTTTATCTCCACGACAATACATCGGCGAAACACTTTAGCTACGGAGCTAGTGATAGCATCGGGCTCAAATGCAGATATAAACAAAAGAAATAAACCCCTGACTGGAAGGATAGACAGAAAATCAACAATACTATTCAGTGTTTCCCATAAACTGCCAAGATACCTGTAGCGGTGGGGGCGTGGCTATGGGCGTGGTCACCATGACATCATCGAGTAATTTGCATTATTTACTACAATGATATGATTTTCTCTAAAAAGGCTCAAAAAATGTATACTTACTAATTAATAATAACAGTTTTGTTTTAAACGTCCATCTATCCATCCATTTTACAATATAATTACAACACTTTATGTACATATTTATATACAGATTTGAACAATAAGTTATTCACTGAAATATATTTATTAATTGTGGTTCTTACAAAAAATATATCTTATAAAATATAAAAGCTAAAATGTATCTTAAAGCTCTGCCCCTTTAATTAGTGCATACTAAATAATTTAACTTTAGCCTACTACTACAACCATTTATTTACCAGCAACATAATAATTTCTCTCTTTCTATCCCCTCCTGCTCCGGCCCGGCTGCACCAAATGATAATATAAATACATTTAATAAAGTCAAATACAAATAAGGCAACAAGAGAAGTATCCTACACTTCTCTTTTGTAAAGTAAATCTGAACAGCCGATATGGGCATCTACATCAACATTTGCCTGAAAAGCTGGACAGGACAAGAAAAAAAAAAAATTAAAAAAAATTAAATAAAAAAAATTCCGAAAAATATATTTGTGGCGGACATGATTCTTTCGTGGCGGGCCGCCACAAATAAATGAATGTGTGGGAAACACTGCTATTAAACCCTGGACCTGTAAATACACGGTTAATGCTTTCCAGCTTGGCGAAGCTTAACAATGCTGTTGCTAACAACGCCATTGAAGCTAACTTAGCAACGGGACCTCACAGAGCTATGATAAAAACATTAGCGCTCCACCTACGCCAGCCAACCCTCATCTGCTCATCAACACCCGTGCTCACCTGCGTTCCAGCGATCGACGGAAGAACGAAGGACTTCACCCGATCATCCGTGTGGTCGGCGGCTAGCGCATCTGCTATCCAAGTAAGTCCTCCTGGTTGTGTTGCTACAGCCAGCCGCTAATACACCGATCCCACCTACAACTTTCTTCTTTGCAGTCTCCATTGTTCATTAAACAATGAGATGAAAACAGAGCTTTTTGTATTGGATTCAATGGGCTCCGAATACTTCCGCTTCAACTGTTGACATCACGCGCAAACGTCATCATATCGAAACGTTTTCAGCCGGAAGTTTGCCGGGAAATTTAAAATTGCACTTTATAAGTTAACCCGGCCGTATTGGCATGTGTTGCAATGTTAAGATTTCATCATTGATATATAAACTATCAGACTGCGTGGTCGGTAGTAGTGGGTTTCAGTAGGCCTTTAAGTCCTTTGTAACTTTGAAAATGTCATTCATATAGAGATGGAACAATTTTGGTCCCATTATTGATCCCTGGGGTACACCGTAAGATACAGTATATTTATAACTGCAGACGTGTTTTCGCCTAGCTGCACGTATTGCTTCCTATTGGTAAACAACTCTTTGATGCCATTCTGTTCTAATGTGTTAATTAAGATATTATGGCTAATTGTGTCAGATGATTTTGTTAGGTCCACAAAACCTCCAGCTGCCCACTGTTTACGATGAATTGCGTTGGTGATTTCCTCCATTATTTAGATCAGTGCCATCAATGTCGAAATGTTATCTCTGTATCCATAATGGTTGTGGGCAAGCATTAAATTTTTGTTCATGAATGTGTCCAACCTTTTGTGAAATAATTCAATAATTTTTCAATGACTTTAGAAAATTGTCTAAGTAAGAAAACAGGTCTGTAGTTTATAAACTTGTGTTTGTCTATAGTCTTATAAATTAGTACTACCAGTACTTTATTTTCATTTTGTTTGGGAAATTAACTGTTTAAAATTATAATTTGCTGATGTATAGAAATGGTTCTCAGATCTCTTTAATAACCTTTTTTTTTTATCATTTCTATATCAATTCCAATAAAATTAATAGATTTTTCAGACTTACATGTTTTCACAATTTCCATTATTTACTGTGTCAGGTCAGTGACAAAGGATTTTGAATGTTGTCTTGCAAATGTGGTCCAATATTTACAAAGTAGTTATCAAACTTTTACTTAAAGTGTAACTGAACCTAGTTTTTTAAAATTTGCCTATCTAACACAATCATTATGGAAGACATGATGAAAAATGTTTAAAAAAAATAGTATTCTAAATATGCTTCAAATCAATGTAAATAAAAATCCGCTGTTAGGGATGGTTTTCCTGGGAGTAAAGGCCTCACCTTTTCTTCTCCAAACATATTGCTGGGTATTGTGTAATTTTTGTTTTATCTGACATCACATGGACAAAGATAAGACCTTCTGGAGGAAAATTCTGTGGTCAGATGAAACATAAATTAAGCTGTTTGGCCACAATACCCAGCAATATATTTGGAGGAGAAAAGGTGAGGCCTTTAATCCCAGGAGCAGCATGCCTACCATCAAGCATGGTGGTGGTAGTATTATGCTCTGGGCCTGTTTTGCTGCCAATGGAACTGGTGCTTTACAGAGAGTAAATGGGACAATGAAAAAGGAGGATTACCTCCAAATTCTTCAGGACAACCTAAAATCATCAGCCCGGAGGTTGGGTCTTCGGCGCAGTTGGGTGTTCCAACAGGACAATGACCCCAAACACACGTCAAAAGTGGTAAAGGACTGGCTAAATCAGGCTAGAATTAATGTTTTAGAATGGCCTTCCCGATGCCCTGACTTAAATGTGTGGACAATGCTGAAGAAACAAGTCCATGTCAGAAAAACAACAAATTTAGCTGAACTGCACTAATTTTGTCAAGAGGAGTTGTCAAAAATTCAACCAGAAGCTTGTGGATGGCTACCAAAAGCGCCTCATTGCAGTGAAACTTGCCAAGGGACATGTAACCAAATATTAACATTGCTGTATGTATACTTTTGACCCAGCAAATTTTAGTCACATTTTCAGTAGATCCATAATAACGGCGTGGCGAAGTTGGTAGAGTGGCCGTGCCAGCAATCGAAGGGTTGCTGGTTACTGGGGTTCAATCCCCACCTTCTACCATCCTAGTCACGTCCGTTGTGTCCTTGGGCAAGACACTTCACCCTTGCTCCTGATGGGTGCTGGTAGCGCCTTGCATGGCAGCTCCCTCCATCAGTGTGTGAATGTGTGTGTGAATGGGTGAATGTGGAAATACTGTCAAAGCGCTTTGAGTACCTTAAAGGTAGAAAAGCGCTATACAAGTATAACCCATTTATCATTTATTTATTTACATAAAAGAACCAAAGTTCATGAATGTTTTTGTGACCAACAAGTATGTGCTCCAATCACTCTATCACAAAAAAATAAGAGTTGCAGAAATTATTGGAAACTCAAGACAGCCATGACATTATGTTCTTTACAAGTGTATATAAACTTTTGACCAAAAATGTACATGCACATGCATACTAAAATCCTCCCTTGTAGCGTACCTTATGTTTGTCAGTAGAAAAAAAATTAAGTAAAAAGAGAGACTTGGCCTGGAGGAGGGCTTTGGCACGTAAATAAGACCGCCCACTAGGGATGTAACAATATAAACATTTCATATCACGGTTATTGTGAATAAAATGATCACGGTCATGATTAATATCGCGGTATTGTTGAATGAGCTCAAAAAGTAGTTATACACACACTGAAATCTTTTAACAATTTTTTTTTTTTATAATTAATGTAAATAGACGATATACTTTATAGGCAGAATAAACATTAAATGTTGTTCCGGCTTGATTTATTTGCGTATTCAAAGGGGAACTGCACTTTTTTGTGGAATTTTGCCTAACAGCCACAATCCTTATGAGAGATAAGAACACATGTCTTGTCTATGACTGTTCTCATTCATCCAGGTCGTTGTAATCTCAGGGCATTCAATCGATCGCAACTGGACAGTTTGGTTAGAAGATGTTTTGCCTCTCATCAGAGTATGCTTCATCAGTTTGTGCACATAGACTTAGATTGGTCAGATTTAGTCTAGCGGCTGGTGCCAAAACCCCAAATATTTATACTCCAAAATCAGGAGGGTGTGCCTGGGAAAGGATGGTTTCGCCCTATCGTAGTGAGAAAAACAACTGTTTTGATGCAAACGAGCAATCCTACAGTCAAAGCCAAACGACAGTCGTTGAAGTGTAATTTCCCCTCGCTAGCATTGAGGTATTGTGTGGCAGAACGATGGCTGTGGATCGACTACTACCAGTCCAAAATAGTTGGAATCCCTCACCTTAGAATTCCATTCAGTTGTAAACAAATGGCATTCTGGTCCCCTTCTGTGACCAAAGCATGAACTGATGAAGCATACTGAGGTATTGGCACCAGCCGCGAGACTAAATCTGACCAATCTTCGTCTATGAGCATGAACTGATGAAGCCTACTCGGATGAGAGGCGAAACATCTTCTAACCAAACAGTCCAGTTGCGATCGAGTGAATGCTCTGAGAACACGTCTTTTTTTTAGGATTCTGATGACCAAAAAAAACGCTTGCAAGATGCGGCTAATGCGAGTCACTATTATAGACTTCAAATTGTTGGCGCAAACGGAAGACGAGAGAGTCAGGACTAGCGTGACGTGATGCTGCAAA
This sequence comes from Entelurus aequoreus, assembly GCF_033978785.1. Lineage (NCBI taxonomy): Eukaryota > Metazoa > Chordata > Actinopteri > Syngnathiformes > Syngnathidae > Entelurus > Entelurus aequoreus. The sequence goes on from NC_084737.1 coordinate 46,523,156, forward strand.
TGTGGTGCTTGAAGCAAAGCTATGGCAACAGAAATGAAGTGCTTACCCAAAATTAACAGGGAAAAAACTTCCCTGGCCAGCTTGACCAAACGGACAACTAGCCACCGAGTAAGTCATTACAATATTACCGTATTTTTTGGATTGTAAGTCGCAGTTTTTTTCATAGTTTGGCCGTGGGTGCGACATATACTCCGGAGCGATTTATGTGTGAAATGATTAACACATTACCGTAAAATATCAAATGATATATTATTTATATCATACGCGTAAGAGACGAAGCAAATGGCAGCAATCGTCACACACACGTCAGTAATCGTCACTCACACGTCAACCAATAAGAATTCGGCGGGGGAGGGTCATGGCAGAAGTGCATTGTGGGTCATGGGATGCTAACTGCTATATGCTACTGCCGTAGCTATTAAAATGGATCACATCAACATTGGCGGTAACTTATAAAAACTGAGAAGGGCTGAACTAAAGTGGCACCGAAAAGGAAATCATATACTGCAGATTACAAACTGGACGTAGTGAAATATGCAGTAGAGAACGGCATTCGAGCAGCAAAAAGAAAGGACATACCAGAGGCGACCCCGGGGAGGAAGATTTAATCGGATTTAGCGATTGGGAGTGACAGATTGTTTGGTAAACGTATAGCATGTTCTATATGTTATAGTTATTTGAATGACTCTTGCCATGATGTGGTGCGTTAACATACCAGGCACGTTCTCAGTTGGTTATTTGTGCGTCATATGGCGTACACTTATTTAGCCTGTTGTTCACTATTCTTTATGTATTTTAAATTGCCTTTCAAATGTCTATTCTTGGTGTTGGATTGTATCAAATAAATTTCCCCTAAAAATGCGACTTATACTCCAGTGCGAAGTATATATGTTTTTTTCCTTCTTTATTGTGCATTTTCGGCCGGTGCGACGTATACTCCGGAGCGACTTATAGTCCAAAAAATACGGTAATCAAGATAAATGCAGCACATCAAAATAATTCATTTTATTTATATAGCGCTTTTAAGAGGCACTCAAACACACTTACACAGTAATCAAAATAAAACATGATCATATATATAAAAGCACATACAGTATAATAACAAAACAACCAGTAAAAATAAAATGTTCAAATTGAAAAATAACTTTGTTATGAAATGGTATGTCCAGTTCTAAAAGCAATTTTGAAAAGGTGGGTTTTTAATAGTCTTTTGAACATTGTGGGATTATGACATGAACGTATGGAAAGGGGATGAGCGTTCCAGAGGGTGGGGGCAGCGATGGAGAAGGCACAGTCCCCCCAGGTTTGGTGCTGGGTTCTATGAGGAGGGGACAGCGGGGGATTGTTGGTGGAACGCAGGTTTCTAACAGGTATGTGAGGGGTGAGGAAGTCAGAGAGGTAGAACGGGGCCATGCTGTGGAGGGCTTTATGGGTGCTATGCGTGTTATTACAACTACATACACTGTCGAGCTCGCTGAGCACATACAAAATATGAAATGTGGGCTTTACACATACCGTAATATGATTGTTCATGTTTTTCTGTCAGTAGACATTGGTGTCCTATTGCATTCCATTGCGCATTTTAAACTTAAAAAACTCAAAAACCATTCAGCTGATGATGCAGTAGCTATTTTACGGCTAATTCCATAGCATGCCATCGCAAGGTGATGTGTTACTACCAGTGTTGGGACTAACGCGTTACAAAGTAACGCGTTATTTTTTATATTCAGTAACTCAGTTACCGTTACTACATGATGCGTTACTGCGTTATTTTACGTTATTGTTTTATGTAGCATTGGTTAGAAACAGAAAATCTGAGTGTGTTTTATTGGAGCGCTGCAGTGTCGTCCTTTTGATTCTTCTCGTGTCGCAAGCCGGACAAGAGAGACGTGCGCTCTGTGTGTGGGTGTGGGTGTGGGTGTGGGGAGGGAGGGGAGGGGAGCCGTGTCTGATCATGGCGGAGCTGCAGTGGAGTTTGTTAACATGTAGATATTCCCACTACTTTTCTTTTGTCGAGTACAAAGAAAATTACATTTTAGTTAAATGTAAGTTGTGTCTTGGATCAAAGATCCGATCTACTGCCCAAAACAGCAATTCAAATTTGCTGAAACAGCTACAAAAGCAACATGCTTCGACAAAGTTAGTAAAGAGAGACACAGACTCCGATGCCACTTCACCTCCACCACCACCACTTAAGGATTAACTCTGCCTCTGCTCATCATTCAGCACTGAAGGTACATAAACTCTGTCAATTCTCTTATATACTCTTTCATTCTAGACTTCTAGAGTGTTTGATTACCACATCACTCTAAATGTATACACTATAAAGTTCACAAACATAAAGAGGGATCCTAGTCGGCCAGGCCAATCTTTCCTTTTCTCTAAACTAAAACTGGGGAAATGCGTAGAGTGTTCTGGGCTTCAGACATGATTTTATTTCAGAATTCCTTGAGAAAAAAACGCCTGGTTAGGCTTTGTGTATGTAGTGTGTGCCTTCCTTGCTTTACAGCTATGTTGTTATTATGCTGTTTGTTACTTATGTATGTTATGTTGCAGCTATTTAAACTAGTTTTGTCAATTTGTTCTGGCCTGAAATAAATTGGCCCTTTGAAACATATCTTTGTCTTTGTGTGTTGTATGTAGACCACATTGCTTAGCAGAGTTCAGTGATGCAAATGCATGTCAAGTTGATCAACAGATTGTATTATTCTCCAGTGCAATAATAGTACTGAAATGAAGGCTAAAAGGGCATTAATGAGAGCTTTAAAAAAAAAAGAAGAAAAAAAGAAGTAACTAAATAGTTACTTTTCACAGTAACGCATTACCTTTTGGTGTAAGTAACTGAGTTACTTTTGAAATAAAGTAACTAGTAACTGTAACTAGTTACTGGTTTTCAGTGACTAACCCAACACTGGTTACTACGCTAGAAAAACAGTACCTCAGTGTTTGCTCTGACAATAACAATATCACTACAGTTTGGTTAATATACAGGATATGGAACATAAATGAAATATTGTTGGCAGTATTTGGATGCATGTTTCGAGCGATTTAGAGGCAGAATGGATCGCTCCCATTAGCTGCATTGCTAGCTACCGAGAATGAGCCAATTATTACATATTAGAATGCAAAAAAAACAAAACATGTCTTCTTGTCTTTTTTAAGGCTTGTGAATGATAGGCAAAATTCCAAAAAAGTGCAGTTTCTATTTAAATATGTTAATATTCATTCATTTTAATTTGAAAACATTTATAAGTTTTTTTTTAATAAATCAAATTATGTGTTCACTTTGCTTCACTTTTAAGGTTATGTGACGTCACATAACACTTCCTGTTGACACCTCTGTTGGTGTCGAGTATAGATTTGTGGCTCGGTTGGTAGAGCTGCGGTGCCAGCAACTGGGGGATTCCAGGTTCGATGCCCGCTACCGCCATCCCAGTCACTGTCTTTGTGTACTTGGGCAAGACACTTTACCCACCTGCTCCCAGTGCCACCCACACTGGTTTAATCGTAGCTTAAAGATGTAGATAATTGGTTTCACTATGTAAAGCGCTTTGAGTGTCTAGAGAAAAGCGCTATATAATTATAATTGACAACATTCACAGATTGAATACTTTCTGCTAATCTGACTATTTTAGCTGTTCAGTTTTTTATGCAGGGTTAGATTGGTGTATGGCGTTTCTTAATAGGGAAAGACGTTAATGTCTCAAGTGTTCATGTTAGCATTTAAGATAGCTAGAAAGCTAACGCCAATCACGGTTTTTCGATCATTTCAATGTAATTCGGTAACTGTTGGGAGTTTTACCACGGTTATCATTATCATTGCTACATCCCTACCGCCCACAGAAACAGTCAAAAAAGCAGCTCGAAGATGGTCTATACAACAAAATCTTTACAAAATGTTGACCAAAACACCACCATTACATGTTATGTAGTCCCAATGGAAGTGTTTTAAATGTAGAAAAAAAATCACAATATGAATTATTCATGCAAATGAAGATACGTGAAGACACAGCACAAAGATTGAATTAAAGGCCTTAATAATCAAATTACATACCTGCCATAAAGCTGGTGTGCCTGATGCATCCCGCTGAGTAAACCTGGTACTCCAACAAGCAAACCTGGCTGAAAGAGGCATTAAATACAGTATTAAACAAACTTTACAAGGGGGTGAGAAAGGAGAATATCAGAGAAAATTTCTTACATTGTGCTCAATGTTTGTCTGTAGTAGCTCTTCCTGAATGGCAGATGGCGCTGTCTCTCGGAAGTCAATGACCCGTGTCTCATTCTTCCAGATGTCATGCACCAACATAACTCCCCCACTGAATAGAGCAGACAGAAACTATATATGCTGGCTCATGTAATTACATAATTACATACCGTATTTTTCGGATTATAAATCGCTCCGAAGTATAAATCGCACCGGCCGAAAATGCATAATAAAGAAGGAAAAAAACATATTTAAGTCGCACTGGAGTATAAGTCGCATTTTTGGGGGAAATTTATTTGATAAAATCCAACACCAAGAATAGACATTTGCAAGGCAATTTAAAATAAATAAAGAATAGTGAACAACAGGCTGAATAAGTGTACGCTATATGACGCATAAATAACCAACTGAGAATGTGCCTGGTATGTTAACGTAACATATTATGGTAAGAGTCATTCAAATAACTACAAACCCCGTTTCCATATGTGTTGGGAAATTGTGTTAGATGTAAATATAAACGGAATACAATGATTTGCAAATCCTTTTCAACCCATATTCAATTGAATGCACTACAAAGACAAGATATTTGATGTTCAAACTAATAAACTTTTTTTTTTTTTTTGCGAATAATAATTAACTTTGAATTTCATGGCTGCAACACGTGCCAAAGTAGTTGGGAAAGGGCATGTTCACCACTGTGTTACATGGCCTTTCCTTTTAACAACACTCAGTAAACATTTGGGAACTGAGGAGACACATTTTTTAAGCTTCTCAGGTAGAATTCTTTCCCATTCTTGCTTGATGTACAGCTTAAGTTGTTCAACAGTCCGGGGGTCTCCGTTGTGGTATTTTAGGCTTCATAATGCGCCACACATTTTCAATAGGAGACAGGTCTGGACTACAGGCAGGCCAGTCTAGTACCCGCACTCTTTTACTATGAAGCCACGTTGATGTAACACGTGGCTTGGCATTGTCTTGCTGAAATAAGCAGGGGCGTCCATGGTAACGTTGCTTGGATGGCAACATATGTTGCTCCAAAACCTGTATGTACTTTTCAGCATTAATGGCGCCTTCACAGATGTGTAAGTTACCCATGTCTTGGGCAATAATACACCCCCATACCATCACAGATGCTGGCTTTTCAACTTTGCGCCTATAACAATCCGGATGGTCCTTTTCCTCTTTGGTCCAGAGGACACGACGTCCACAGTTTCCAAAAACAATTTGAAATGTGGACTCGTCAGACCACAGAACACTTTTCCACTTTGTATCAGTCCATCTTAGATGAGCTCAGGTCCAGCAAAGCCGACGGCGTTTCTGGGTGTTGTTGATAAACGGTTTTCACCTTGCATAGGAGAGTTTTAACTTGCACTTACAGATGTAGCGACCAACTGTAGTTACGGACAGTGGGTTTCCGAAGTGTTCCTGAGCACATGTGGTGATATCCTTTACACACTGATGTCGCTTGTTGATGTAGTACAGCCTGAGAGATCGAAGGTCACGGGCTTAGCTGCTTACGTGCAGTGATTTCTCCAGATTCTCTGAACCCTTTGATGATATTACGGACCGTAGATGGTGAAATCCCTAAATTCCTTGCAATAGCTGGTTGAGAACGTTTTTTCTTAAACTGTTCAACAATTTGCTCACGCATTTGTTGACAAAGTGGTGACCCTCGCCCCATCCTTGTTTGTGGATGACTGAGCATTACATGGAATCTACTTTTAAACCCAATCATGGCACCCACCTGTTCCCAATTTGCCTGTTCACCTGTGGGATGTTCCAAATAAGTGTTTGATGAGCATTCCTCAACTTTATCAGTATTTATTGCAACCTTTCCCAACTTCTTTGTCACGTGTTGCTGGCATCAAATTGTAAAGTTAATGATTATTTGCAAAAAAAAACATCAAATATGTTGTCTTTGTAGCATATTCAACTGAATATGGGTTGAAAATGATTTGCAAACCATTGTATTCCGTTTATATTTACATCTAACACAATTTCCCAACTCATATGGAAACAGGGTTTGTATAACATATAGAACATGCTATACGTTTACCAAACAGTCTGTCACTCTTGATCGCTAAATCCGATGAAATCTTCTTTCTTGTTGTCACTCCTGGTATGCGCCGCTAGCGTGCTTTCTTTCTGCTGCTCGATCGCCGTTTTCTGCTGCATATTTCACTACGTCCAGCTTGTAATCTGCAGTATATGATTTCCTTTTCGGTGCCATTTTTGTTCAGCCCTTCTCAGTTTTTTTTTAAATGATCCATTTTAATAGCTATGGCAGTAGCATATAGCAGTTAGCATCCCATGACCCACAATGCACTTCTGCCATGACCCTCCCCTGCCAAATTCTTATTGGTTGATGTTAGGGATGTCCGATAATGGCTTTTTGCCGATATCCGATATTCCGATATTGTCCAACTCTTAATTACCGATACCGATATCAACCGATACCGCTATATATACAGTCGTGGAATTAACACATTATTATGCCTAATTTGGACAACAAGGTATGGTAAAGATAAGGTCCTTTTGTTTTTAAATTAATAAAATAGAATAAATTAAAAACATATTCTTGAATAAAAAATAAAGTAAAACAATATAAAAACAGTTACATAGAAACTAGTAATTAATGAAATGAGTAAAATCAACTGTTAAAGGTTAGTACTATTAGTGGACCAGCAGCAAGCACAATCATGTGTGCTTACGGACTGTATCCCTTGCAGACTGTATTGTGATATATTGATATGTAATGTAGGAACCAGAATATTAATAACAGAAAGAAACAACCCTTTTGTGTGAATGAGTGTAAATGGGGGAGGGAGGTTTTTTGGGTTGGTGTACTAATTGTAAGTGTATCTTGTGTTTACGTTGATTTAATACAAAAATAAAAAAAATAAAAAAAACGATACCAATAATTTAAAAAAACAATACTGATAATTTCCGATATTACGTTTTAAAGCATTTGACGGCCGATATTATCGGACATCTCTAGTTGACGTGTGTGTGTGTGACGATTGCTGACATTTGCTTCGTCTCTTCTGTGAATTAGATAAATAATATTATTTGATATTTTACGGTAATGTGTTGATAATTTCACACATAAATCGCTCCGGAGTATATGTCGCACCCACGGCCAAACTATGAAAAAAACTGCGATTTATAATCCGAAAAATACGGTAATACTGTAAATGCGTTCTTGCAACATTACCCTCCTAAACCAGAGGTGTGAGGGTGGACGATCCCCAAACAGAGTGCAGCCGTGATAGCAGCATCAACGCTGGACCCTTGCTTCCCTAAAACTTCAAACCCAAGGGATGTACACCGAGCCACATCTGTCACCACTGCTCCTTGGTGAAAAACCTGGCAAAAAACGGCCAAGTGCCAATAGGAACTGGTTACATCACTTATAATTCCATAATCCTTTAAAAAAACAACATTGCAACTTACCTGGGGTTCTCCAAAGTAGATCTGCATGACGAGAGCTACAGTGACTCCTATGGCGAAGGTGAGACATGCAGTGACGATGACGGTCAGTCCATCCCGCTGGCAGGCACAATCTTGAGTAAAAGGGTCGCTAGTGGTTTCCCTCAGAGATACAGCATCATGGTAGGCCAGGTCAGAAGCTGAGGATGGGAGACGCTGGAGACGAGCAGACTTTAAAAATCCATCTGGGTCTGTAACATAAGGCATGTGAAGTATACTATTATTTCACAAGAGAACATTGGATAGGTTCCTTAAACATAAATGCACTTTGTATAGCTATACAACCAAACCCACTCCGACCAACCTGTCTCTTGGTCGCCCAAGATGTTGTCCTCATCTTTGCGAGATTTTGCGGCGTTGTCGCAAGACACCATCTCGTCCTCTGGCAGTCTGGGAAAGCTTGTGATGCTCATATAGTCCACCGGAGAGTAGGCGCCCCCCAATGCTGTCTCTGATGTAGCATCTTTATCCACAACAAGTCCAGCAGGGTGTCCCGCCACTATTTCGGGGGTGTTGTTGTTCATGGCTATTCTTCTTGACCCTTGGTGTTACACAGTCTTTTACAGTATTTTAATTCAAAGGACAATATAGTCATACTTCTAGTCACATCTGAGAGTTGCCTAAGGTGATTAGCTGTGTCTTTTCCAGGTGAAAAATTTGTAGCCTACTGCATATCAAAGACAGGGCCGTTCCTACCTATAGGCAAAACATGTGCTGTGTGTAGGGCCCCACGATCCCCCATTTTGCATCAAGAAGCGCATGTAAAATGTCAATTGATATGAAATTTTACCGTAAACGTATTCCCGCTCTGTCGTTGATAGGGATATAATGGCAAACTTTTCCAAACAATTTAGTTGTCCTCTGTAGCCGTATTAGTACTGAGATGGTAATTTGTTGTTCTACATAGTTTGAATCCCGGTCAATGTTTGCACAAGGATCATGTGTGACATTACGTTAAATTTGCTATTTTTAAGAATTTATTTCCCACAAATTTGTTTTAATACAAAATATACGTCCAAATAAATTATAGTTTGATTCAAAACATATGAAAATCAACAATTTTGATTTAAAAAACTTCTGTCTAAACTTAAAATTAAATTGCGAATTTATTTAGCAATAAATCATGTTTTTCCCTACAAGTTAGGAAACACTTATACCTGACCACTTTCATGCTTTTGCTAGATAATGGAGACTTGCATTTTATGAATGGAACCCACACTGATTTGAAAAAACTGCATATAGTATACACCTGTGCCTTACATTTTATTAATGGTTGCGGCAACCATGTGCACCATTGCATTTTGTATGCAAAGGCAAACTGTCCATCTTTGTCTGTTCGCAGATTTTCTTCACATAAATCACTTGGTTCAAATTGGTTCCCCACCAATTTGTGTTGTTAAATGTGTAGAGATTCCAGTCGCTACAGTTTACGGTCACAGGACATCATTTGCATGTTGGTTCTTAGAGCCAACACAGATCTTGGTTTAAAAAAAAGCCTTCAGATATGTTGCTTTCCTTGGAATGACCTACAGAAGGATCTGAGGCTACCTGAACTGATCACTTTGGAGGGAGTTTCAGTCTATTTTAAAGGATCAAGAACGTTTCTATTCGGCATTGTACTTGTTTTTAAATTGTTTTTCACTGAAATATTTCATATTATTTTTGTGTTAATGTTCTAAGTAATTTGTATTTTTACTATAATGTGTGACTGCTGCTGTTTTGTTGTTGTAATATGTATTTCAGTAATTTAGTTTTGCTGCCCTTACGGCCAAGTCGCTCTTGGAAAAGAGATTTGAGACTCAATGAGTTTTTACCTGGTGAATTCAGGGATAGTGATTAACTGATTGATTTAAAAACGTGAGAACAATTTTACAATGGTGGAGAGGGCCTCAACATAAAATTAGAGGGGCCAAAATTATCCAAGTTTGTAGCTGATGATTAGTCACTATCTTGACACCAATTTGGACAATTGTTATGCTAAGAAGTGGGCTCGTAGTTCCTATGATTATGCATTTTTTGCAGTTGTGCAGACAGAAACCTTGTTGTTGGCTTCTATTATTTTTAACATTGTATGCTAATTGTCAATAGCTTATGGCAACACTATTTGCATGATTTCCGGCACGGAGAGTCAAGCAGTACAACCCTAAAAAAATAGAAAAATTAACGTGATTATCATACCCATCCATTTCCTACCGCTTGTCCCCTTCGAGGTCGCGGGGGGTGCTGGAGCCTATCTCAGCTGCATTCGGGCGGAACCCAATATGAATAATTCGACGAAGAGTCGATGTGTTACGGTGGAACATGACGTTTACTTCACCTGCCAGGCGAGTTTAGTGCGCTCAGTCACGGCTCAAACAAGCTAGCTAGCGCGCACCGGCTAATTCCATTAAAATCATTGGCCTCATAATAATAATATTATTATTAATAACAATAATGACTAAAGCAGAAATTTCAAGTACACTCGTGAGTAATGAAATAGGAAGTATTCTTTGCGGGGTTATTTTTTGTTTTGAAGGAGACATGGCGGGGTTACGCTTGCCTTTGTCATCAAGACGACTAGCTAGGATGCCACAGCAATATAGATGCTTATAGAATCCAAAATAATCCACCAAGAATCTACACGAACATATTTTTATAACTGGCTGACTGGTATGACTGGTTTAGACACATATCTTACCATACCACGCGATGTACGTGTTTAGCTCAATGTATGGTTCTCCAATTACAGGTTGCGAATATCGATTGAAGTAAATAGAAGGAGTGTGGTAGACTTACTTGAGACGGCATTGATTGATGGTGATGGTCACATTTAAGAGCTTGATTTTTGTTTTTATTTTGAAATCCGTGCAGTCGAAGTCTTCATCAAGGTGTGAGAAAGAACAAGGTAGGCCACCAAACAGGATTGTTTAGCTGCAAAGCTCAGCTATCCTCTGTCCCTCCCTCCCTTTACTGTGCTCTGGGCGACAGTAAAGGGAGATCTTCAACACTCCAGATTCTAGACACTTCCATAATGTCTTGTCTACCTTTTCAAGTTTGATGCGCAGAAGTCAAGCTATGTTTCACCAAAGCTGTTATTTGAGAGTACAATTGAATAAAATATATATATTTTTAAATCAATACATTTTAGGAGCAAAATTACTTGTGCAGACTAAGTATTTAGACAATGCTTTATTTAGCAGTGGTTCTCAAACTTGTTTCAAAGAGTACCACTTCAGCAGTCTTTGGTATGACTCAGCTGGGGTTTGAACTCACAACCTACCGATCTCAGGGCGGACACGCTAACTACTAGGCCACTGAGCACCACCATAATGACCAACATTAAAATACAGTAGCGTAGTAGGCATAAATATTCATTAAAAACCAGGCAGAAATTTTATTTAACAAGTATATTTATTATTTTTGGCAACTGTAACGTTACAGTTTGAACAGTAACACAGAACCAACAAAAATGGAGGAGGAGTAGCTGTGTACGTGATGAAGAACCTGAACTACAAAGTGGTAAAAAACATGTCATTTGCCATTGATAATATCTTAGAATGTATAACCATTGAAATATGTCAGGAAAAAAGCAAAAACATATTCATCAGTTGTATATATAGATCACCTAAGTCAAGTATAGAAACATTTGAAGAATGGATCAAGGCAACTTACATGGACAATGGTCAAAGAATAATGTTCTTATGTGGTGACTTTAATATTGACTTATTGAACCCCAACAAGCAAAAGTCTATTGATGACTTCATTGATACAATGTACAGCATCAGTCTATATCCTAAAATCACAAAGCCAAGCAGAATCACAGCACACTGTGCCACGCTTATTGATAATATTTTTACCAATGATTTTGATAATAACACTACAAGTGGTCTACTTATAAGCGACGTTAGTGATCATCTGCCAGTTTTTACAATATATGATGGAAACTACAAGAAGAACATGGAAGACAAAAGGACATTTCGAAGACTGTGCACAGAGAAGAGGATGACTGCCTTCAAAATTGAGCTACAAAAGCAAGATTGGGACAATGTGTATAATGAAAAAGAGGTTGATGAAGCATATGAACATTTCTTAAACAAATTCATAATACTTTATGACAAACATTGTCCATGGATACAACTCAGTAACAAGCAGAGAAAGAATAATCAACCATGGATGACAAAAGGATTAAAAAATGCTTGTAAGAAGAAGAATACACTATATAGAGAACTTATAGCACAAAGAACTATAGAGGCAGAAATTAAGTACAAAAAGTATAAAAACAAGTTAACAGACATACTACGATCATGTAGAAAAGAATATTACAGTGAATTATTGGACAGGAACAAAAATAATATGAGAGCAACATGGGGCATCCTCAATAGCATTATAAAAAATGGAACTAAGAGGGACTACCCTCAATACTTCTTAGATGAAAATAAAAAAAATGACAACATAAAGGAAGTAGTTGAAAGCTTCAATAATTATTTTGTAAATATTGGACCAAAATTGGAAGAAAGGATTCCAGACCCAGTTCCAATTGAGGACTATAATGACACCATAGAGCCAAATCCCAACTCCATGTTCCTCAGTAATGTGACACAGGAGGAAATAGTTACAATCGTGAAAAAATGTAAATCTAAGACTTCAACTGATTGTAACGGAATTGATATGGAAACGATAAAAAAGGTTATTGAAGAGATCTCAGGACCATTAATGTATATTAGTAACCTATCATTTCAAACAGGTACATTTCCAAACAAAATGAAAATAGCTAAAGTTGCACCAATTTATAAGACTGGAGATAAACATCAATTTACAAATTATAGACCTGTTTCTCTACTTCCACAATTTTCTAAAATCATTGAAAAACTGTTCAATAACAGATTAAAAAGTTTCATAAATAAAAATAGAATACTCGAAGAGAACCAATATGGATACAGAGCTAATGTCTCAACTTCAATGGCTTTAATTGAAATTACAGAAGAAATTACCAATGCAATAGATAGTAAAAAATGTGCAGCAGCGGTTTTTATGGATCTAACTAAAGCATTTGACACAATTAATCACAATATTTTAATCAAAAAACTAGAACGATATGGCATCAGAGGGTTAGTCTTAAACTGGATAAGAAGTTATCTAACGAACAGGAAACAATACGTGAAGCTAGGCGAACACACGTCTACAACGCTAAATATATCCTGTGGTGTACCTCAGGGATCAATATTAGGACCTAAATTATTCAATCTCTATATAAATGACATTTGTAAAGTTACAAAAGATTTAAAGTTAGTATTATTTGCGGATGATACAACAGCGTTTTGTTCAGGAGAGAACACACAGGAGATAATACAAATAATAACAGAAGAAATTAACAAATTAAAAAGATGGTTTGACAAAAACAGACTATCGTTGAATCTTAGTAAAACTAAAATAATGCTATTTGGTAACAGTAGAAGAGAAAGTCAAACACAAATACAAATAGACGGAATAGAAATTGAAAGAGTAAACGAAACCAAATTTCTAGGTATAATGATTGATGATAAATTGAACTGGAAATCTCACGTAAAAAATATACAACATAAAGTTGCAAGAAACACGTCAATAATGAATAAAGCAAAACATGTTCTAGACCAAAAATCCCTTCATATTCTCTACTGCTCACTAGTGTTACCATATCTGAGCTACTGTGTAGAAATATGGGGAAATAATTACAAAAGTACACTTCATTCATTAACGGTGTTACAAAAAAGATCAGTTAGAATAATACATAATGTTGGATATAGAGAACATACAAACCCTTTATTTATTGAATCAAAAATACTGAAATTCCACGACATAGTGAATTTGCAAACAGCTAAAATTATGCACAAAGCAAACTATAACCTGCTACCCAAGAATATACAACAATTCTTCTCAACAAAAGAGGAGAAATATAATCTTAGAGAAAAACGTAATTTAAAACATTTGTATGCACGTACAACACTTAAGACCTTCAGTATATCAGTATGTGGAATTAAATTATGGAATGGATTAAGCAAAGCAATCAAACAATGTACTAATATGATCCACTTCAAGAAACTCTTCAAACTTAAAGTGTTTACAAAGTACAATGAAGAAGAACCATGACAAACATTCTCAATCTATTTCATCCATCCATTCATTCATTCTTAAAGTAATCTTACTTATCTCATCATATGAAATATGACTTACTTCACCAATTATTATTATTAAATTCTTACTATTATTTATTTATTTATTTTTATTGTAATTACTTATGGAGTTTATTGTGAAAAAATTGTGAACAGGAAGTGAACAAAAAGTTTTGCAACTGTTATGTAAAGAAAAGGGGTAGGATTAAATAAGCTCTGCTTCTTCCTACTCCTTTTCGAACATGTTGAAAAGAAACTGGAAATTGTGATGTATCATGTTGTATGCTTGCATGTTCGAAATAAACTCAAACTCAACTCAACTCAACTCAACACTGTGTTTGAATATTTAATTAAGTGATTATTTGATGTACCACTAGCTCCACCTACACAGTTTTGCCACAGTTTGAGAATCACTGGTCTAAAGGGTTCAAGAGTGTGAGGTGTAAATATAGAAAATAATATAAAAATAGTAAAAAAAATAAAATAAAAAAAAAAAAAACATAATCAAGGGCACAATTACTGGTAGCAGTTATGAGATAAGACATGAATCAAAATAACTTAAATGTACACTAAAATGCATTTATTGGTGGGAATAATTTTTAAATATTGACTACAATTTTATATTAGCTTTTTATTGTTAATATTCTTTATAGTTTGTGCCGTATCTGCATGCTTTGACTGTGGCATCACTATTTAGAATTTTCTCTCACCCAAAAAACTTTGTAGCATAAGAGCATGTTAACTATACAAAAAAATAAAAGTAGGAACAAAATGTATATATGTTTATAAAAAGTCCTAATAAAAGCAGAATAAAAATTATAAAAATATGATTATTTATATATTCATATTTTTTATAATTTACATATATATGTATATATATGCATATACACACACACATATATATATGTATATGTATACACACACCCAGTATATATACACACAGTATATATGTATATATATCGTACACACATATATATTGTCCATTGTCTACCGCTTGTTGCTTTATATATATGTGTATATATATATATATATATATATATATATATATATATATATATATATATATATATATATATATATATATATACATATATATATATATATATATATATATATATATATATATATATATATATATATATATATATATATATATAATATATATATATATATATATGTATATATATATATATATATAATATATATATATATATATATGTATATATATATATATATATATATATATATATATATACACCACGGTATCCCCCTGTAGAACTACAGGAGGTGGCCGGGACAGGGAAGTCTGGGCATCTCTGCTTAGACTGCTGCCCCCGCGACCTGGACTCGGATAAGCGGCGGAAAAATGGATGGATGTTTTGACAGGACACACAAAAATGTTTTAAGAACTCACGTTTGCAAAAAAATCCGCTATTTTGGTTTGGCTATTCACTGGTCACTTTTGACTGAGTGAAATAGCAAAAAAAAGTGCATTTGTTGCCTGAACATGGGGGTTTGTTCAATGCTGTTTTCAGCTTTAATTTTCATATATATATATATATATATATATATATATATATATATATATATATATATATATATATATATATATATATATATATATATATATATATATATATAAGAAAATTAAAGCTGAAATATATATATATATATATATATATATATATATATATATATATATATATATATATATATATATATATATATATATATATATATATATATATATATATATAAGAAAATTAAAGCTGAAAACAGCATTGAACAAACCCCCATGTTCAGGCAACAAATGCACTTTTTTTTGCTATTTCACTCAGTCAAAAGTGACCAGTGAATAGCCAAACCAAAATAGCGGATTTTTTTGCAAACGTGAGTTCTTAAAACATTTTTGTGTGTCCTGTCAAAACATCCATCCATTTTTCCGCCGCTTATCCGAGTCCAGGTCGCGGGGGCAGCAGTCTAAGCAGAGATGCCCAGACTTCCCTGTCCCGGCCACCTCCTGTAGTTCTACAGGGGGATACCGTGGTGTACCCAAGCCAGCTGTGAGACATAGTCCCTCCAACCTGTCCTATATATATATATATACATATATATATATATATATATATGTATATGTGTATATATATTATATGTAAATGTGTGTGTCCGTGTATATATGTATATGTCTATGTATATGTCCATGTATATATATATATATATATATATATATATATATATATATATATATATATATATATATATATATATATATATATATATATATATATATATATATATATATGTATATGTGTATATATGTATATATATATGTATATGTGTATATATGTATATGTGTATATATGTGTATATATATATATTCATATATGTGTATATATGTATATATATATGTATATGTGTATATATGTATATGTTGTCTATATGTGTGTATATATATATATTTTCATATATATATATATATATATATATATATATATATATATATATATATGTATATATATATGTATGTATTCATACATATATATATATATATATATATATATATATATATGTATGTATTCATACATATACTGTATATTCCTCGCGCACTAATTGACTTAAAGAGCGCACTTGCTGCATGTCACGTTATTGATGGTAAAATGCATTTTTAGACAATATGATTTGCCTGAGTGGCTAGGAGACGGTAGAAAAAGGATTAGTAAGGACAAATGTAAAAAAATAAAAACTTTTTTTAAAATTTTTTTTAAACTTGGGACTTCCCGCGGGCCGGATTTTGGACGCTGGGGGCCGTATCCGGCCTGCGGGCCGTAGTTTGGGGACCCCTGGTTTAAATGACATCCGCCTGCACTCCTGACTCTGCAGGCTCTTGGCAGATTACAGGGATGTGGCAACACACTGAAATCTGATTGGACAATCTACCGGTAACTGGAAGCAGTGCATCCAAGAGACATGCTACTAAATCAAGATAATAGACTACATATCAATACTTTTTCATGAAACAAATACCAGAGTTTAAGTTGTAAATGTAGGTCAGTGTTTAGGCCTGCAGAGAGACCTTGCTGGCTCTGACTGACCACAACTTGGTCCTCACTGACATTTATTTCTCCATGTGTGTATGCCCCTTGGGATTTTTAGCATTTCTCGTTTGTCTGTTTAACATGTTCCATAAGCAGTAAAAATGATAAACAATAGAGATGGGATTTGTGGCTCTTTAAACGGAGCTGTTGAGTAGCCATTCCTTTCAAAGAGCTGTTCACAAGTCTCTTTATTATTATTTTTTTAATCAAGGAAGCAATCACTGGTATCCGTTGTAAGACAAAATGTGGATCAGAATAATTTAAATTTACACCAATACAGTGCATATGTAAAGTATTCACAGAGCATCCCTTTTCCACATTTTATGTTATGTTACATAAAGCCTTATTCCAAAATGGATTACATTAATTTTTGTCCTCAAAATTCTACAGACAAGACCCCAAAATGACAATGTGAAACCATTTTTTTAAAAATTGCAAATGTTTTAAAAAAAACAAAAAAAACCCCACATGAACAAAGGTATTCACAGCCTTTGCTCAATATTTTGGTGATGCACCTATGCCAGCAATTACAGCCTCAAGTATTTTTGAATACGACGCCACAAGCTTGGCACACCTATCATTAGGCAGTTTCGCCCATTCCTCTTTGCGGCATCTCTCAAGCTCCATCAGTTTGGATGGGAAGTGTTGGTTTTCATCCAGGATGTTTATGAACATTGTTGCATTCATTTTAGGCACTGTTTATACTGCACACCCAATCAGATTTCGAGTTGAAAAATAAAGCTCCCGTAGATCCACGCTGATGGATCTCCTCTTCATAACAGCCATAAAAATATTACGACCCTCCCAAATATATTACACTAAATACATCCATTCCTACATTACAATACTTTCATTTATCTTTACGTTCAAAACTAATTTTAAAGGTGTTGCCACTTTTATTTTTATTTTGTAGTAGTAGCGACTTCCTCCCGGTCAACTTCCTTTGTTTTCACTTTATCGAAATGCGCGTCCAAGTGACGTTGGGGCCACATTGGGGCCTGTGCTCGTTAATATAAAAATCACATTTTACTTGCAGTGTAAACAGTCAGCCGGAAAAAATTTGATCTAAAAAAAATCAGATTTGGGCCACTTTGGCCTGCAGTGTAAACGTAGTCTAATCACCAGGCCAATACCATCCCTACAGTGAAGCATGGTGGTGGCAGCATCATTCTGCGGGGATGGTTTTCAGCGGCAGAAACTGGGGGACTGGTCAGGATAGAGGGAAAGATAAATGCAGCAATGTACAGAGACATCCTGGATGAAAACAAAAGCTTCTCATCCAACTTGATGGAACTGGAGAGGTTCTGCAAAGAGGAATTGGCAAACTTGCCCAAAGATAGGTGTGCCAAGCTTGTGACATCGTATTCAAAAAGTTTTGAAGGCTGTAATTGCTGCCAAAGGTGCATCAACAAAGTATTGATCAAAAGCTGTGAATACTTATATACATGTGATTTTTTAGACTTTTATTTAATATTTTTTTGGCAATTAAAAAAAACAAACAACCTTTTCACATTGTCATTATGAGGTAATGTCTGTAGAATTTCAAGGACAAAATATAATTTATTCCATTTAGAAATAAGACTGTAACATAAAATGTGGAATAAGTGAAGCGTTGTGAATACTTTTAGGATGCACTGTATATATTACTCTACTTGTGAGGATTATTTTGAAATATTGACAATAATTTCATTGTTGTTGCGTTTTCATTGTAAGCTTTCTGTGAGGTGGTGCCATATTCCCATGCTTTGACCATGACATCACTCGTAAGAATTTTCCCTCACCTATAAAACACGTACAGTATATATAACACTAATACAAAAATGAACTATCCTACATCCACAGCCAAACAATTGACAACAAAAGTGAATAAAAAAATTAATTAAAAAAATTAAAATTATTTCATTATCTAGTGTAGTCATGGCAGTATTGGCAAATGCAGAGAAAGGCTCGCAACTGCGAATCAGTTCTATTCATTCACTTAAAAAGTGCCGCTCAAAAAACTTGATTAATTTGTGAACGTCACATCACTAGTAAACAATACATTTCTGCCAGGGAGACACAAGTCTTGAATGATTGCTCTCAGCGCGCTCCCAAAATAATGACACAAGATTCAGGCATCAACCTGAGCATTTATTGTTTTTTTGGGGGTGTTTGTGGGTACCTGTGTTTTCTAAATCGCTGCTGGAATACCCATCAGCTCATTTTGCATAGGTTTTGCCTGTCCGTGGACAAGTGTCCACATAACGGATGAATAAATCATTACATAAGAAAAAAACATGCAGAAAAAGTGAAAGGCACAATCACCATAAATATCAGATACACAACATTTTATGTGTCTAAATATTTAATTTAATCGGGGAGGAGTGGACTACTTGAGATATGCAACATGGGCCAATTTCCATGTGTTGGTAAGCTGCCATCATTTCAGGGCAAAAAATAAACATCAGAAACTCCCCAGACATTCAATGTTTTTCATATAAACACCCTATCTCTAATTACTATACAGGAAAATACAAGCATATTTTGTTATTATGATACATACACTTTTTTTTTAATTTCTTTAAATATAAACTATGTATCCTGACTTATCATGTACCTTTCCACTCACATCACATCATAGAAGTTCAACATATAGTATGCACTCCCTTAGCACATTTTTGGATGTCTTTTACTCTTGACCGCACACTTCTGAATGATCACACAACACACTGACAGCACATTTCCTTCTTACATGACAAAAGTGAGGCAAAAAAAGACACACAGTTTTCCCACACTCACACACATTGATCTGTGTTTTCTCATTAAGTGTGTGTCTATCCCCCGTAAGAGATACAAAAGTAGTTAACGGGAAAAAAAATCTGAAATTAATGTAATACTTTATTATAGTATTTTTATGAAATTACTAGAAGAACAATAAGCTATTTTGGTATGTTATTTAAAAAAAAAAAGACTTTAATAGACATTTTCAAAAGGAAACACTCTTCCCCTTTCCAAAGATTGTAAATGCATCACCAGTTTGCCACTCAGTCTTTTCCACACAGCAGTACAGATTGTATTGCCACCTAGTCAGTGTCCTCACCAGAGTACACGATCGGCAAGTACTCTGCTTAGTGGAGCCTCTGGGGGGCACTGTGAGGCTATGGCACATCAACCCTGAGCCTATGAGCGATTTTTATTGTGCTCCTCCTCAGCAAGATGTAACTCAAACTAGGGGGTGGGGGGGAGATGTCCTGTGATTAGGAGCACCGAGCTGAGGCAAAAGAGGATTTGCCTCACTCCCATTGAACTCAACATTGCGGACTCGGGTCTTTAGAGGCTTTGACATCTAACAGAGTGCTATAAATTGCTTTAGAATATTTACAAGAGTAATAAAGGACTATCATAATGTATATTTTTAGGAGATTTTAACTTTCTCACAAACAAAAAAGAGAGGGGGGGAGGGAAGGTCTCAAAAGTAAAACACAAGCACACAGCACACTGCTAAAACGTTTGACTCACAGAAATGTATGACAGTGCAAACTTACATCCATGTTTCGAATAATTTACAAACATTAGTATACACATCAGCACCATTGTTTACTATTGTTGTTGTTACATGTCTTTAAGCTCAGCTTCTAAGCGAACCATGTTAAGAGTTTGGTGTGCATACAAGGAGACAGCAATGTTCAGACAAACTGATGGAACTATTCCCCATTTCTTCAAATCTGACTCCTTAGCAGCCAGGGATTTTTTTTTAAATAATTAAAGCAACTAATGTATACATTGTAATGTATAATGTGAAGAATCGCAGTACACACTGTGTCTGGTGTGTGCTGGGCCCTTGGCTTCAGGTAGAAGATGACAACATTGAGTCATGCTGCAAGTGCAGCAAGTTTTTATTCATTTTGTTTAATCAAATGTCCACTTTCTCTTCAGATGAATGTTGATATTGGTGGAACCTTGCAAACTTTACAATGAACAAAAAAAAAAAAAGAGTTGTAAGCCATTTTTATCGTTCTACACTTATAATATTCTGCCATTCTCTTTGACCCAACGCCGAAGCTTGTATCTCATCATCTTGCTTACATTTATGAGCATTTAAATATTCAACTTTTTATATTGATAGTTAACCATTGTCTAACATAAAAAGTGAAAGGAAATTCTGCTCTCTTATCTGAGAAAAAAACAAGACTGCTTTGGAGGGTCACGTCCCACTTTCCTATTCTTTATCACACACCATTGTACTAATTCACTGCATCATTGATTCTTTAGTCTGTTTTGGTCATCCTCCCAGCATCTCTTTCTTGCTCTCAACCTTTGCAGTGTAGTGAGGAATAAATCGCAGAACGTTTATTTTCTATGATGAAATTGTTTGCCACAATGCAAACATATATTTTTGTGCTTGTCATCACAACAGTCCTCACCCAGAATATCCATCTACAAAAATAAAACTGGACGGTGGCTATAACTCATAATTGAGCTTTAAGGAAATGATGGTTTGTTTTTTCTGCAAATAAGGTTCAGCCATTTTTTATCTGTGATGCAAGGTTCCCTCAAATATCGTCTGTTCAGTCAGAGAAAATCACTTATGAACATAAAATTATTTTATGGTTGTATTAATATAAAAAATGCTTGGGGTGAGAGTGAAAGGAAGACTATGAAGAAGAAATCAATATAGCTAAACTTTATTTTTTTCTTTAAATTATTAAAACTTAAACTTTTTATGTTTGGATGCTGCAGTAAGGATTTTAAGTTCTACTCTATGAGCTACTCTGAGGGCGAGTATTTCTGAAGAGCAAAATAGGGCAGCAGAAGACTACAGAATGCAAAATTTTTGAACGAGTGCGCCAAAATTAAAGCAGACATGTTAAATGCACTAAATGTGTATAAAGTTGACTCGGCTCCTTTAATGCCCTCAGAGTAAACAGCGCTTGGAGGTTTAGTGGCAGAAGTTACGCTTGCTAGGCTGGTGAAGGAAGGTGTTGCGAGCGTGGCTTGCGTGACGAGGAACCTGCTCTCTGGTGCGGTTTTGGCGTTGGATGCGGTTGCGGCTCAGGTGGCGCCTCTCGATGCGGGCTTTGCCACGCTGGACCCTGGCCACTTGGGCCAACTTAGGCTGGACGTAAGGTCCAAAAGTCCCCCTGAATGGCCCCGGGGTGTGGGTGGCCGGAGCTGCAGCTGGCTCAGCCACTCGGCTGCAGTGGTGGAGATGAAAACAAAAAGATGTCGAGACACTCGGGATGGTGCTGAGGAGAAGTGTGTTGCGTTTCTCACCTAACACTGCTTGCCAGGCTCACAATGCTTTCCTCGCCCACCACGGAGAGGTTGCTGTTGGAGACTATGGAGAGGTTGTTTGGGGAGACGTACACTGACATGCTGGGGTGCTCGATGAGCAGGTCCTCCATTGGGCTCGCTTCCGCAGTCGCTCCTTCTGCAGTGAAACAGGGGGGAGGGGTGACAAACCAGCTCTCATCCATGCAGCCTCTCTCTGAGCCTGCTTTACTGCTTTGCCCACTGCCCCCACACTCGCTCCCAGGAGGAGAAGTTGACTGGGCGGAGGAGGCCGTGGACAGTCTGGCCCGCCTTGGGCAAGACAGTGATTCTGATGATGCTACTGCCCCTTGCGTCTGACTTTTACGTGTCCTACGGCGCTTGATTGGCGGGCGGGGAATGGATGTTTGGCATTCAGTCCGTGTCTCAGTGTCTTTGTGATTTGATTGGTTACTGTCCAGAAATGGATGTGCAATAAGTTGGGCTTGTGTCTCATCCTCAGCCGGCATCATGCAGACAGATTTGTCTAAACGTTTGGCACAAATGAGATCACGGTGGGGAAGCCAATAAAGATGGAGGTGGTAAGGATTTGATGCAGATGAAGTAGATATTCAAAATGCCATGCAGGTTGAAGGGGTATTTTTAAAATATGTGTTAGATCACATACGCACGCGCACGCATACCAGTGTGGGGGTTGTAAGGGTGTGTACAAAATTGGAAAGAGGAGGAGAGGGGGCAAGGAAACACAAAACATAAAAGAGTCACATCATTAGTTGTGTTGACCCTCTTGGGTTTTGGTGCTTTCTCCTATGTTTTAGTTTCATTGGCTTCTGAAGACACACATTGACTGGGATCATAAATGAGGATTATATTCAGTTTAGTGGCATCCCGTCCTAATCGAATCCTGACTACAACCCGTCACCACCCTTCAATACCTCTTTACTTCACTGCCGTTTGGTCATTACAACTTATTTAACAGATAATAGTTTAGCTCTTAAAAGCAACATTCACTATAAATGAGACTCACCAGGCAGGTTGACAAGCATCCATCCTTCCTCGTCAGCCTCTGTAACACAGGGCTTGGGTCCCTTCAGCTCAGCTGCCACCTCTTCCACCTCCCCAAACAGCAGGTTGCTCAGACGTTGAAACATGACTGCTTGTATGTCAAGTGTTGACTTGCAGGCTTTTTGTCAAACAAAAAAAGCTGTAGCTGCCTTTGAATGGTATTCACTTTTGAATTTAACTTAAAGTCATATATTATTATTATTTTTTTTTTCACTTAAAGCCCTTGTTTGTTCTTGAATTGGACAATGGGAGCATGGGCTTCAGTAGTGCAAATATAAGGTTTCACTTGGTTTATAGCAAAGGCCTGTAAGAGAACAAAAACATGATAATATTAGAAAATTGTGTTATTCACTGTCAATATACATTTCATCAATATACGCCAATTCTGTGTTTCAGTAGTAAATGGAGGTTGGCATGTTGTATTTTCCTAAAAACAACACAAAACTGCACCAAGTAAAATTTTGCGTTCGAGCTGTATTATTGACTTCTAATCTAGTTCCAATCTGCCAAAAATGAAGCCAATGTATAGCTTTAGATGTTCCAAGTAACTTTTCTTCTGATAGAAACCACAATATCACAATATTCGAGAATAACTGAAATGCAACAGTTTAAATTCCGGTCGGAGGACTGACTCTATTACGCTGTGTTTGTTCCTGCTTTACGTAATACAATCTCATAAATCCTGTAATGATAAACATGTTTTAGCCTTGCTGTTTTTGAGCTTTAGTATCAGTTAGTGATGTGTAGCTTTTACATTTGAATCAATACCGGTACTCAACGGTACATATTTTTCAGGGCTATTGTGTGTGTGCATCAAATGTGTTAATAAATGTTAATTGTTTATTCATAAAATCTATTTGTTTTATTTTAACACTTGACTGACTGTACTGTCCAGTTTTATCTTGTTTTTTTTACACTTCTGTGTCTCATTTGCAAGTGCTGTGTTGGATTATATCAGTGGTTCTCAAACTTTTTTTGTCATCCCCCACTTTGGACAAGGGGGAGTTTTCAAGCCCCACTTGCCCCCATCGCCCCAACGAACGCTAATGCCAAGCTTAACATTTTCAAATTTATCGAACATCAAGTAACATCAAGTTTTATACATTCAAACTCAATAACATAAAATAAAATCAAGTTCAATAATAAATAAAATAACTGTGCAGCTGTGGTATAACTTGCATCAAGTTCAATATCAAATAAAATAACTTGCATCAATTCAATAATAAATAAAACAAAAGTGTTATAACTTGCATCAAGTTCAATAATAAATCAAAAAAAGTGTTATAACTTGCATCAAGTTCAATAATAAATCAAAAAAGTGTTATAACTTGCATCAAGTTCAATAATAAATCAAATAAAAGTGTTATAACTTGCATCAAGTTCAATAATAAATAAAATAACTTGCATCAAGTTCAATAATAAATAAAACAAGTGTTATAACTTGCATCAAGTTCAATAATAAATAAAACAAAAGTGTTATAACTTGCATCAAGTTCAATAATAAATCAAAAAAGTGTTATAACTTGCATCAAGTTCAATAATAAATCAAATAAAAGTGTTATAACTTGCATCAAGTTCAATAATAAATCAAATAACTTGCATCAAGTTCAATAATAAATGAAAATAAAAGTGCCACTTTGCAATCTTTGCCAAAAAAAGGAGGACAGGGCAAGTGAACATGAGTTTTACAGTACTCCAGCATTAGTGGCTGCAATGAGCCTGTTTTGCACTGCACAGCTTTTCAAATGGGTTAAAACCTCATTGAATTCGGGGCTGAGCTGCCTTGATGCGAGTGTTTCCCGGTGAATGACACATTGTGTCCAATGCGCATTTGGCGCAACCCTCTTTATTAGAGCCTGCAGTCCGTTTCTTGACTTTGCCATGCGCGCCATCAGAGCAAAAGCCCACACAGTTTTCCCATTTAAGGTCGTGCTCTTTGAGGAAACTGTCCATTATCTTGAACAGCTCATCAGCAGTGGCTCTATTTTTTATGTATTTGCAAAACAGCAAATCCTCGCACAGTGACTCGCCATTCACAAAGCTTCCGCTTAGCCCCGCCCCCATTAGTTACTGTTGCTATGTCAGTAAACTTTCGCTCCTACCTAGAAATGTAAAGCCTACAGGAAAAATAAGTAATTTACATTTATCTATATAGCGGATTTCACAGACAGAATCACAAAGTGATTTACAGTGTGTATAGAAAATGAAAGCATAGTAAAAAAAAATATCAAAGAATATAATAATAAAAAAATAAAAAAAATCAAAGTGAAATTTCCTCCCGTTCCTCGCGCCCCACCTCTCATGTCTCTATTCCCCACCAGTGGGGCGCGTCCCACACTTTGAGAAACGCTGGATTATATAGAAGACTTTACATGCAGTTGCAATTTTAAGACATTTGATGGCAGTAGAGTATCGACTACAGAGTGTTTGCCATTAAGTTGAAGGTGCCAGTCTTTTCTTTTGTTGAGTCCTGCAAATTATGTATTGTGTTTATTACACACAAGCTGTTTAATTGTAACGAGCCTCTTGTAGTTTTCATTACCAAAATGTTGAAACCAAAGGGTGTTCAAATCGCCATGCAAAATCGCTAATACTGAACATGTCTACATGCATGTCTACATGCAAGTCTACGACAAATCCAAGGTAAATTAACATTGAGCTTGGACATTTAGAAAAATGGAGCCTCATAGTGCTTTTAAGCGCCTTTCTCATGTTTTATTGAAAATTGGAACACTACCTCGTGGCAGTCCGACTGAATACGCTCTCAGTGCTTAACGGCTTGTTTACCTGCCAAGTTCAACCGGACATGACGTCACGAGCAATAGGTATCGGAATATGGCACCGTTTAATTTTACGTGACTCGTTACCCCGTGGTACTGACGGAATTCGGACAGTACCCATAAAAGTACATAACGCTACTCATCCCGAGTATCAGTTGAGTCTTAAAACGTTTTTCCAATTCCACCTACTCGCATAATTACCGCATGCATTAGCAGTTGTTGCTAATTAGCTAATTTGCTTTGATCCCTATTGATAATTAGACACAAGCTAGCTAAATTAAGCGTCATACTTTACTTTTGTTTGTGCCAAATTAGTTTATCTGAATTGTCGTTTGATGGGGACTGACTTACACATGAGTGTAGCTTTTATTGGAACTCTTTAGGTGTTCTTTATAAGTATAATAGCTCTAGATGACACTCAGCATCAAGGGTTGGAATTGGGGTTAAATCACCAAAAATGATTCCCGGGCACGTCCACCGCTGCTGCTCACTGCTCCCCTTACCTCCCAGGGGGTGATCAAGGGTGATGGATCAAATGCAGAGAATCATTTCGCCACACCTAGTGTGTGTGTGACAATCATGGGTACTTTAACTTTAATATGATCACTGAATTTGTGTCTGATGAGTGATACATTCAGCTTGGACTTTAAACCAACCTAGGATAACAGCTAAGACATACTTTTCTTAACCATTAGGCATACACAGGTTGTGTAACTTAAAACTAAAGATCTCGCATTCAAACTCTCTTTTTTCCACCAGTCACACACTTCTGGCCTTCACATTAACAGCTTCATGCGTCACATCCGGGCTAACTACGCAAACAAAATAATGATCTCTAAAAATGGCTGCCTTTTGATTAAATGTTAATAAATGTTCCTATCAGTTACAGAACAAGTGTTAAGATCAGTGATACTCATTGGCTCGTAGAGCTTTTTGCAGTTCAATACAGTGCAAATAACAAATTTTTCCGTGGTAAGTAGAACTCAGCATTACTTGGCCCTCAATAGTGACTCCATTGGTTGCTACGTAGGCAGCCTAGATACACACATGAATGATCACATTAAATAATAATGACAATTTTGTTTAAAAATGTCTTAAAAATTTAAGTCTGCCAAAGGTGCAGATGAGTGAGGCATGGAACAGTGAAAGGAAGACATTAATTATATAGTACATTGAGTTAAAAGTGTACTTTCAAAGCCTTAAATGCCTTATAGCGCTAGACAAAATGTCTTGTCGACACGAGATGTTGTGTTTGTATTGTCAACACAGGAAGACTGCATGACAAATAAAAGAAGCAAACAGACCTCGGGGCTGCTGTGTTTATCTTTTATAATGGCCTGGTTATTGATACTAATAATAATGTATGTGTCTTTAAAGCTATTTCATCCGTAATATTCGATAGGTGTTCGTTTTAGTTGTATAATGCCAACATTATACCTTTAAAACACAGTTAAATGCTTAAAAGTGAAGCGGTGTCTGTCGGGGCGGGGTTTAGAGACATGGGCGGGGACTGCGAATAAAAACAAGACACTGTGACGTCACTGCCTGACCACTGTCACTGACGCTGGCTCCAGACTATTTTATGGCGAAACGCGAGTGTGAGCTGCAAATAAATAAACGATGTCGATAGCTCTGTAGTAGGTGTTTATCTACTGCAGTCAACATGTCGCAAATGTTGACACAGTGGTCAATTCCTGTTCAAATTCGATGTTAATACCGTCAAAATACGCCGATGCACGGATGTCTAATATTTACAGTACACGAACTAGTGAAACTTGACGTGAAAATATGGAGGCAGACTTCCGATGGGGAATCCGGACTACAGATGAATTATCCGTGTAAGCCCTCCAGCTGAAGGGTCAGAGCAATGACAGTCGTGGCTCAGCGACGCTCAACAAGACGTCGACTGACGCTGACAATGCAGTGGCAACAGAAGCACATTTAAAGAAGAACTACACAGGTCTGACCTCCAAGACAACATCCGCCATCGCCTCCACATCAACAATTAGTGCAATTTGAACCACAACATCGCAGAATGGTATCATTTTCGGTGCAAGGGCGTCGAAATACTTGATCTATAACGCCTTAATTCGGACGTTCACGTATGTGAATAACCTTTGAGGCCATACATTAAACTTAGAGCAGCAGGTTTTGCAATAAGGGTTGTTCATTATATTTGAGTTGATGATGGTTGACATGTTATATGAGTATGATGCGTTCAAGGACCGACAAAAAACAAAACAGCATCACATTCAAATCAATGTAAAGAGCTGCTTACCTGCCTTTGCGATATTATTCAAGTTGTAAACGAGATCACACACAGTAGAATCGAAAATTCTTAAAGCATAGCTTTAAATAGCATTTAGTGAGGTAGTTAAAACACCATCATATAAAAATAAAAGGCTTTCTTCTCAGAAGAAGGTCTTTGTGTAAAATATTACACTGTTTCAGATCATAACATCTGCAGCTTTTCGCTCCTTTCCTATCCTTTTTTCACCCCCGCCGCAGACGTCCCTCTTGTTTATTGCTGCCTCCAGCTGATCCTTAGATCAGTATGTAGAACGTACAAAACAGCTGATTGTGAGATCACAATACACAGGAACACGCCTCTAGTCCCGCCCACGCCGAACAAACCAGCCAATCGGAATATTACACAAGCCACAAGACGGGGCTGGAGGGAAAGAGGCGGATGGGGGCTGGGCGAGAGAGCTGTCAAGCTGCTCGCAGAGAGAAAAGCTGATCCCTAATCAGCTGCTGCTTTTCCCGCAGCCTGTGTTTCTAACGAAAGCTGGGGGATGGTAAACTGACCTAGAGTCTGTGCTTAGATGCCCTTTTACAACTAGGGACCTTAAAGATGTACTGTGTAACAGTTTAAATCAAATGGCACATTCTGCCAGTTCGCTGCCAAATAGTCCAGATACATCTAGCTTTTCAACCTTATAAGGTTGACATAATTTGATAGTTTGTATTGCATAAGCAACGATCGCGTTTCAAGTCTTTATATTGTAACAATATCCAGAAACAAATGTCGATGCTGCTCTTATTTCGTTTAAAACAGTTTGTAAATGGACTTTCCCCGCTACCCCTTCGACCTTCTCTTCTATGCTCTCTCTTCGTGCCACTAAATATTCCCCAGCCAATCAGATGTGTATTCTCTGAATGCAGCATTGGAGGAACCAATGAGTTGCAAGGAGGTTTTTTAAAGACAACCCTGGTGGTGACTTTTGCACTTTGCAGTCGGTCACTGCCTTTATGAAACAGATGACTAAAGAAATAAATATGCTAGTTTGCATGTATTGCAGTCAATGGATGTCTGTTTGTTATGGTTAAAGGGGAGCTTCCTCTTTTTAAAAACTTTGCCTATCATTCAAAATCCTTATGTAAGACACAAACACATAAGTTGTTCTTTTTTTTTGCACTCTAACTAGTAAATAAATGCGAGCAAAAGTCAGCTTAAAATGGAGCTGATGGGAGTCGCTTTACTCTGCCTATAAAGCGCTTAAAACATCTAAACACCTCCATCAAGGTTATATGTACATGACGTAACTATGTATGTAATGTAGTATCAGGTACATTAATAACAACATGTAATATTTACGTATTTTGCTCATTTTAAGCACATTAATTTCAAAGCATCACTTTTTCCTTCGACAACACCACTGATTATCACTCACTGCAGACTTCATGAGAGACAACAAACATAATAAAACATCACTTACTGTACAATGTCTGCTGTTACTGGGATGTCGACTGTTAGGACGTTGATATATTCCCGTTTAGATAAAGAATGACTCATAATCCTCACGAAGAAAAAAGTGGGGTGGAACCAAGCGTCTTTTCAATTTTTTTCCTGCCATTTCCGGGTCTAAATTGGATGCCAAAGTTGACCAACAATTCAGTTTATGTCCACATCATTTTACTATCCAGGTGAGAAGCATGATTTATAATCTAGAATTAACTTTCATGCGTTTGGAGGCGAGAAAGCACCAGCTGATGATGTCAATACAACAGCATAAAAAAGTTACCTCTCTCTGATCGATGCGCCGCTAAGTAATGATAATATCGCTAATACTAGGTTAATATTCAGGTCACAAAATATAAATGGAATATTGTTGGTGCTTTTTGGATGGTTATTTATTGGGTTTTATGGTCAGAATAAACGCAATGACGTCATGGCTCCCATTGGCTCCATTGTAAGCAAACTTTTATTTACGTTTGTTCACGAGTTGGAATGCATTAAAACAGGACATATGTATTCTTGTCTTTCATAAGGATTGTGAATTATAGGCACTATTCCAAAAAAAAGGTGCAGTTCCCCTAAGTTACTCTTCTGGTCATAGTGAATTATCTCATTCATGTCTGCTCAGATCATATTGTTCACTAAAATGTAAAATGTGTACTCGCTGAAACTCCAGTACAGAGACTTATTAAGTCATTTGGGGGCCTGAGGCAAACCAAGTCATTTGGGCCCTTCACATGAAAAAAACAACATGGCAATGTTGTTAGAAACTACCAAGAGAACTGCACATTAAAGCTTGGCGAGCCACACAATGAGTGTAACTGATCCCAACACTTTTTACTGTAATGCATAGGAACATTAATTAACATTTAATAAAAAATAAGCCATTTTTTGGTTACCATTATTTTGTTAGCGCAGTTGGACTGGATGTGACGCATAATGCTGTTATTAAAAACGCCAGAAGTGTGTGACTGGTGGGAAAAAGAGTTTGAACAACATTGTTTTCTTTATGTTATGCCACCTAATGTTATAAGTCCATCCCTGATTTAGGATAATCATTTTTAAATGTGTTTTCTCATAGTGACATATGTCAATTTAACTACTACTGATACTTCCTGGCAAAATGGGAAACAAATAAAAGATAAACGCTAAGAGGCTGTTACAAAGGCACATTTGGCACAAGACGTGTAATTTGTCATGTCGTGCGAAAAGGACCTATACAAGTGTGTAAGTAATTACACCAGTCTGTCTTCCATTCACCATTTTGTCATGTTTCTATCTCTTTGCTGAGAGATAATAGTAAGGGTTCAGTACAGCTTGAGCTTTATAAAAGCAAGATGATAAGGTTTCAGCCTATAAGGTTACCAGGTGCTAGGCAACTCACGCAGACACACACGCAAACACATTCACCTTGTCGATGATTGTGTGTTACAACACGTGTTGTACAAGAACAGTTTCTGTGGCTCTGCTTGGCTGCTGTTTTTGTTCAGATGTCACACATCTGGTGCAACATGTTATCTCAATAAATACTGCAAAATCCCCATCTAACTGATAGGATGAAAAATTCTGTTGTTGTTGTAACCCAGCAGGCACAAGAGATTGATACAACGTTGATTATACATACATGTCCATGGAACAACGTTGCAAACTGGTTGTATTTGTAAATTGAGACAATGTTGATGTCTGAACGTTGGATCCACATTGTTGGTTGGGAAATTACCAAATTTCAATGTCAATCAACGTCACTAATGGTAAATGGGTTATACTTGTATAGGGCTTTTCTACCTTCAAGGTACTCAAAGCGCTTTGACACTATTTCCACATTCACACACCTTCACACACTGATGGCGTGAGCCATGCAAGGCGCTAAACACGACCCATCAGGAACAAGGGTGAAGTGTGTTGCTCAAGGACACAACGGACGTGACTAGGGTGGTAGAAGCTGGGGATCAAACCAGGAACCCTCAGGTTGCTGGCACGGCCACTCTACCAACAGTGCCACACCGTCTCCACACACAATGTCACAACCTGACATTGATTAAATGTTGTCATAAAGCATGTTGTTCCAACGTTAGGTTTGAGTTGCTCAACGTCAGGACCTAATTCAACAAGTTCTCAACCTTGTTTAAATGTCTTGTGCCAGCTGGGAAGTCTTATTCATTAGACATGAATGAACACGATGAGAAGGGTGACTCTGGGCATTCCAGCATCGCCCTATTGCGTCTCCTCTCAGTTTGCTGCTGCTTTTTTTAGTCTCTACTACACAAAGAAGCCAGCGCTTTCATAGGATTCCCACAGTTTCCCCGAGCCGGTCGGAGAAATAGGTGAAAGGTTAGAGCCGGGCCTCTCTCCTCATGCGCAAGTTCAAGTTCACGAATGTAACGTGTCGTTCCAAATTACCAGCATGCCTGTCATTGCCCCAGCTGCAGAAACGGCTTCAAAACACAAAACACAGCACGTGCTTAAAGGTTGAGGCGTTATTAGTGGAGAAGTTGAGGCAGACCTCTGACGTGCTTCATGTTGACACTTGTATCACTACGGACATGTCTGCTAATGTGGTGGTGTATTTTGGAAAAACAAAAAAACATTTGGCAACGTGGAAATGAAAAAAAGCGAGGTGCAACCCCTTTGTAAGCTATGTTATGCAACACCTTGTTATGTGTTTTGATTCCACCTCTTGCCTTTATTTTTGGTCCCTCAACCAGGCCTCTCTGCTGCAGTATGCTGGCTGTGTGCATATGATAAAACAAGATAAATGGGACCTGGTCCCAGAGCTATAAAAGGGCCTGATATCATGTCATTGACCCTGTCTGTGACATCATTTTGAAGGTACACAGTCAAAGGATTTTAATACTTTTCAACCACTTGCCAGACACAACATATAAAAGGTCTGATGTTCTTATTACGTCACAGGCAAATGAGACAGATGTACTACAATATTAATGAAATAGTGTATAACATTTCAGCTTTTTTTTCAATGCGACAGCCAACATATGCCCCGCACTGCTCTCGTTACATACGGCTGGCGTGTAAAAGTTAACCTCAACTGCACTCCCAAGATAAACCCTAAACACACGTAACACTTACTCAGCACAGACACAACATGATATCTTCCTGTCCCCCATCCAAATTACACAACCAAGGCAAGTGGATCCCTCCCTTATTGTGGGAGATGTCTTTGCAGTTCATTTTGCATATAGAAGGGGAGAAGGGGACTAATGTCAAAGCCTCTCCCACCTTCTCTCCTTTCCTTCTTCATAGCCCTTCTAGAGCTTTCCCAAAGCCCGAATGACATGCACGCATCCACCACTTTGGTCTGTCCCTCCAAGGCCAGAGCCGACAGGGCCTAGAGGTGTCCTTGGCGAGGGTGAGCTGATAAACAGAGCAAAAGTGAGGACAAGCTGTGCAGAGCCCCCTGAACCCCCACCCCCATGAGGATACGAGGACTCTTCACAAGGGAGTTATTTTAAAGGGGAACTGCACTATTTTGGGAATTTTACCCATCATTCAAAATCTCTATGTATGACAAGAACACATTTGTTTTTCGTTTTTTTAATGCATTCTAATTTGTAATATACAACATTTATGAGACCTCTTAAAAACATCCAAAACCACCAACAATACTCCATTTACATCTTGTGGCCTGAATATTAACCAAGTATTAAAAATATTGTTGTTATAAGCGCCAACGCGGAGAAACTACTTTTAGTGGTGCCGTGATCACAGAGAGGTAACTACCTTATGCAGCGATTAACATACTGAGCCGGTGAGCTGCTGCATCGCCTCTGAGTTGGTAAAAGTTTATTCTAGATTATAAATTAGGCCTCTCACTTGTATAGTACACACTAAAAAGTAATGACTTAACCCAACGAGAAAAATCGAGGCAACCCTCTCCGTTAGTTTTTTGAAGTAATATTGTCTTCAACTGATTGCTTCTTATAATTTTAGGCAACTTGATTTTCTCAACAGTAAAACTTTTTGATAACTGAATGCATACTTAATAAATATGTGCATTGATCTACATTTTCTAGTTGATTGCTTACTAATTTGAGTTGCTTCCATTGATATTGTGTTACAAGTTTAACCCATTATCAAATGTTAATTTGAATTTCTTTGTTGTATTTTATGTATATATAACTTTATCTTGTATTCTAAAAAATTTTGTTACATTTTACAAATAAATGATCACAAACAAACATATGATAACAAACTGTGGATTTATTCTGTGCTTCAGTGTGTACATCAACATTTTTAGTAGAGATGTCAGATAATATCGGCCTGCCGATATTATCGGCCGATAAATGCTTTAAAGTGTAATATCGGAAATTATCGGTATCGTTTTTTTTTTATGAGCTGCCACCTTACTGTGGTAGAGGAGTTTGCGTGTCCCAATGATCCTAGGAGCTATGTTGTCCGGGGGATTTATGCCCCCTGGTAGGGTCTCCCAAGACAAACTGGTCCTAGGTGAGGGATCAGACAAAGAGCAGTTCAAAGACTTCTATGGGAATGAAACAACAAAGACTCAGATTTCCCTCGCCCGGACGCGGGTCACCGGGGCCCCCCTCTGGAGCCAGGCCCGGAGTTGGGGCACGATGGCGAGCGCCTGGTGGCCGGGCCTGCCCCCATGGGGCCCGGCCGGGCACAGCTCGAAGAGGCAACGTGGGTCACCCCTCCAATGGGCTCACCACTCATGGGAGGGGCCGTAGAGGTCGGGTGCATTGTGAGCTGGGCGGCAGCCGAAGGCAGGGCACTTGGCGGTCCGATCCTCAGCTACAGAAGCTAGCTCTTGGGACGTGCAACGTCACCTCGCTGGGGGGAAGGAGCCTGAGCTAGTGCGCGAGGTAGAGAAGTTCCGGCTAGACATAGTCGGACTCACCTCGACGCACAGCAAGGGCTCTGGAACCAGTTCTCTCGAGAGGGGCTGGACTCTCTTCTACTCTGGCGTTGCCGGCAGTGATAGGCGACGGGCTGGGGTGGCAATTCTTGTTGCCCCTCCGGTTTAGAGCCTGCATGTTGGAGTTCAACCCGGTGGACGAGAGGGTAGCTTCCCTCCGCCTTCGGGTGGGGGAACGGGTCCTGACTGTGGTTTGCGCTTACGCGCCAAACCGCAGCTCAGAGTACCCACCCTTTTTGGATTCACTCGAGGGAGTACTTGAGAGTGCTCCCCCGGGTGATTCCCTCGTTCTACTGGGGGACTTCAACGCTCATGTTGGCAGCGACAGTGAAACCTGGAGAGGCGTGATTGGGAAGAATGGCCGCCCGGATCTGAACCCGAGCGGTGTTTTGTTATTGGACTTTTGTGCCCGTCACAGATTGTCCATAATGAACACCATGTTCAAACATAAGGGTGTCCATATGTGCACTTGGCACCAGGACACCCTAGGCCGCAGTTTCATGATCGACTTTGTAGTTGTGTCGTCGGATTTGCGGCCTCATGTTTTGGACACTCGGGTGAAGAGAGGGGCGGAGCTTTCTACCGATCACCACCTGGTGGTGAGTTGGCTGTGATGGTGGGGGAGGATGCCGGACAGACCTGGCAGGCCCAAACGCATTGTGAGGGTTTGCTGGGAACGTCTGGCAGAGTCTCCTGTCAGAGAGAGTTTCAATTCCCACCTCCGGAAGAACTTTGAACATGTCGCGAGGGAGGTGCTGGACATTGAGTCCGAGTGGACCATGTTCCGCGCCTCCATTGTCGAGGCGGCTGATTGGAGCTGTGGCCGCAAGGCAGTTGGTGCCTGTCGTGGCGGTAATCCTAGAACCCGTTGGTGGACACCGGCGGTGAGGGATGCCGTCAAGCTGAAGAAGGAGTCCTATCGGGTTCTTTTGGCTCATAGGACTCCTGAGG
The DNA here is from genome assembly GCF_033978785.1 of Entelurus aequoreus. Taxonomy (NCBI): domain Eukaryota; kingdom Metazoa; phylum Chordata; class Actinopteri; order Syngnathiformes; family Syngnathidae; genus Entelurus; species Entelurus aequoreus. The sequence goes on from NC_084737.1 coordinate 46,558,754, forward strand.
CAGCGGACAGGTACCGACAGGCCAAGCGGTGTGCGACTTCAGCGGTCGCGGAGGCAAAAACTCGGACATGGGAGGAGTTCGGGGAAGCCATGGAAAACGACTTCCGGACGGCTTCGAAGCGATTCTGGACCACCATCCGCCGCCTCAGGAAGGGGAAGCAGTGCACTATCAACACCGTGTATGGTGAGGATGGTGTTCTGCTGACCTCGACTGCGGATGTTGTGGATCGGTGGAGGGAATACTTTGAAGACCTCCTCAATCCCACCAACACGTCTTCCTATGAAGAAGCAGTGCCTGGGGAATCTGTGGTGGGCTCTTCTATTTCTGGGGCTGAGGTTGCCGAGGTAGTTAAAAAGCTCCTCGGTGGCAAGGCCCCAGGGGTGGATGAGATCCGCCCGGAGTTCCTTAAGGCTCTGGATGCTGTGGGGCTGTCTTGGTTGACAAGACTCTGCAGCATCGCGTGGACATCGGGGGCGGTACCTCTGGATTGGCAGACCGGGGTGGTGGTTCCTCTCTTTAAGAAGGGGAACCGGAGGGTGAGTTCTAACTATCGTGGGATGACACCCCTCAGCCTTCCCGGTAAGGTCTATTCGGGTGTACTGGAGAGGAGGCTACACCGGATAGTCGAACCTCGGATCCAGGAGGAACAGTGTGGTTTTCGTCCTGGTCGTGGAACTGTGGACCAGCTCTATACTCTCGGCAGGGTCCTTGAGGGTGTTTGGGAGTTTGCCCAACCAGTCTACATGTGTTTTGTGGACTTGGAGAAGGCATTCGACCGTGTCCCTCGGGAAGTCTTGTGGAGAGTGCTCAGAGAGTATGGGGTATCGGACTGTCTGATTGTGGCGGTCCGCTCCCTGTATGATCAGTGCCAGAGTTTGGTCCGCATTGCCGGCAGTAAATCGGACACGTTCCCAGTGAGGGTTGGACTCCGCCAAGGCTGCCCTTTGTCACCGATTCTGTTCATAACTTTTATGGACAGAATTTCTAGGCGCAGTCAAGGCGTTGAGGGGATCTGGTTTGGTGGCCGCAGGATGAGGTCTCTGCTTTTTGCAGATGATGTGGTCCTGATGGCTTCATCCGGCCAGGATCTTCAGCTCTCACTGGATCGGTTCGCAGCTGAGTGTGAAGCGACTGGGATGAGAATCAGCACCTCCAAATCCGAGTCCATGGTTCTCGCCCGGAAAAGGGTGGAGTGCCATCTCCGGGTTGCAGAGGAGACCCTGCCACAAGTGGAGGAGTTCAAGTACCTCGTAGTCTCGTTCACGAGTGAGGGAAGAGTGGATCGTGAGATTGACAGGCGGATCGGTGCGGCGTCTTCAGTAATGCGGACGCTGTATCGATCCGTTGTGGTGAAGAAGGAGCTGAGCCGGAAGGAAAAGCTCTCAATTTACCGGTCGATCTACGTTCCCATCCTCACCTATGGTCATGAGCTTTGGGTCATGACAGAGAGGACAAGATCACGGGTACAAGCGGCCGAAATGAGTTTCCTCCGTCGGGTGGCGGGGCTCTCCCTTAGAGATAGGGTGAGAAGCTCTGCCATCCGGGGGGAGCTCAAAGTAAAGCCGCTGCTCCTCCACATCGAGAGGAGCCAGATGAGGTGGTTCGGGAATCTGGTCAGGATGCCACCCGAACGCCTCCCTATGGAGGTGTTTAGGGCACGTCCGACCGGTAGGAGGCCACGGGGCAGACCCAGGACACATTGGGAAGACTATGTCTCCCGGCTGGCCTGGGAACGCCTCGGGATCCCCCGGGAAGAGCTGGACGAAGTGGCTGGGGAGAGGGAAGTCTGGGCTTCCCTGCTTAGGCTGCTGCCCCCGCGACCCGACCTCGGATAAGCGGAAGAAGATGGATGGATGGATGTTTTTTTTTTTTATTATCGGTATCGTTTTTTTTTTTTTTATTTATTTTTTTAAATTAAATCAACATAAAAAACACAAGATACACTTACAATTAGTACACCAACCCAAAAAACCTCCCTCCCCCATTTACACTCATTCACACAAAAGGGTTGTTTCTTTCTGTTATTAATATTCTGGTTCCTACATTATATATCAATATATATCAATACAGTCTGCAAGGGATACAGTCCGTAAGCACACATGATTGTGCGTGCTGCTGGTCCACTAATAGTACTAACCTTTAACAGTTAATTTTACTCATTTTCATTAATTACTAGTTTCTATGTAACTGTTTTTATATTGTTTTACTTTCTTTTTTATTCAAGAAAGTGTTTTGAATTTATTTATCTTATTTTATTTTTTATTTTTTAAAAAAAAGGACCTTATCTTCACCATACCTGGTTGTCCAAATTAGGCATAATAATGTGTTAATTCCACGACTGTATATATCGGTATCGGTTGATATCGGTATCGGTTGATATCTGTATCGGTAATTAAGAGTTGGACAATATCGGAATATCGGATATCGGCAAAAAGCCATTATCAGACATCCCTAATTTTTAGACAATTCAAATTGAACTACATTGCCTGACAACTTATAAAAAACATTTATAAAACCACTGTATTAAAATGTATCCTTTTCTTGGTTAAGTCTTTAACATATTTAAGACTTCAGAATTTTTTTTATATTAAATGGTATGTCAGTATAATTTAACATTAGAAACTGGACTTAACAACGTAAACAATTGTTGCAGTACACAATTACAGTATGTTTCTTACACTGTAACAAGATTTCAGTATTGAACAAGGTTATATCCAAGGATACAGGGACTCGACTGTGTGCTAAAACGACTGTTTATTATCATTTGCGACACTTCCAACAAGCGTGGGTCAAACTGCATTACGGCACCACACTGTAACACACCAACACCAGCACATAGCATAGATTGTATGCTGCAAGCAATACACTAATAAAGTTAAAGTTAAAGTTAAAGTACCAATGATTAACACACACACACTCGGTGTGGTGAAATGTGTCCTCTGCATTTGACCCATCCCTTTGTTCACCTCCTGGGAGGTGAGGGGAGCAGTGTGCAGCAGCGGTGGCCGCGCCCGGGAATCACTTTGATGATTTAACCCCCAATTCCAACCCTTGATGCTGAGTGCCAAGCAGTGAGGTAATGGGTCCCCATTTATAGTCTTTGGTATGACTTGGCCGGGGTTTGAACTCACGATCTACCGATCTCAGGGTGGACACTCTAATGGAATAACCTTGTTTGCATTTAGGTTACTTTGCTAAATTGTATATCTTAAATTATTCACATTAGACCACCAAAATCATGTGAAGTGAATCCTTTGGAAGTCATTATGAAGTCATTTTCACACAATATCCCCTTAAAAATGTAGCTTCACAACGTTTTTTTCTCCTTTGTGAAGAAGCCAGACATGGTCAAGGACAGTGCAGCCATTTTGGACTTGCCCAGATGTGTCTAGTGGGTGGGTCACTATAGTTGTTTTAATGACAAAATGTCCTTCTTAACAAGGGCGTATTTTAACCTAATTCAACATTTTGAGTTTTTAAGTCAAGCTAAAGCTTAAAATCGCCACTAAAGCAAATACAAGTAAGCTCTAACAAAAGCAAATGTTGTACTTCCAGTAACACAATAATACAAGTCATTCCAACAGATCCCATGGATGACTTACTAGAGTGTAGAAGGTTGTGGCCATAAACAGAGAAGTTAGTCAACTTTGACGTTCTACTTAGAGATGGCGAAAAAGACAGGAAAAGACGATCGATTGCGGCTACCTTTTTTTTTTTTTAAACCTGCGTGAGGATTGTGATTAATTCTTCATCTAAGCGGGACGATATGAACATCCCAACAGTCGGCATCCCAGTGAGAGCAGACATTCTACAGTAAGTGATTGTTTTATTATGGTCATGGTTTGTATTTCTTCTTTAGCACTTACCAATTGTGCTGCTGGCTGGATCTGCTTATCACATTGCTTCTAAAATTTGTAGCTCATCCTCATTATATTCAGGCTAAAAAATATGAAGTTCTGGATCATCATTGGTCCTAAAGTAGCCGTTGTTGGCTCTCATGAAGTCTGCCATAATTAGTAGTTGTTGTTGTAGGAAATAGCGAATATTGCAATGTGTCCATGAAATTAATATGCCGCTGTATGCTTAAAACGACCAAAATATGTTAATATTACATGTTATTATTCATATGCCTGTTATTACATAAAATATATACACACAGTGTGTATATAAAACCTTACAGCGCTCTATAGGCGGAATAGAGCGAATCCATTACCTCCATTGTTAGCTGACTTTTGCTAATGTTTATTTACGAGTTAGAATGCATAAAAAAAGAAAAACATATGCGCGCTTGTCTCACATAAGGATTGTGAATGATGGACAAAATGAATGAAAAGTGAAGTTCCCCTTTAAATTACCCAAAGGATTAGGCCCTTTGGCTAAACTAAAAGCAACACGTCAGCCACTGAAAATACAAGATTAAGATTGTGCTTCTTTTTGTCATGAATAAAACGAATTAGTAATTTTTCTTCCATAATGTTAGGTGGTGATGTGCATTCGTCAGCTATCCATCCATCCATTTTCTACCGCATGCATCCGGGCAGAAGACGGGGTACACCCTGGACGAGTCGCCACCTCATCACAGGGCCAACACAGATAGACAGACAACATTCACACTCACATTCACACACTAGGGCCAATTTAGTGTTGCCAATCAACCTATCCCCAGGTGCATGTCTTTGGAGGTGGGAGGAAGCTGGAGTACCTGAAGGGAACCCACACAGTCACAGACACACACACACACACACACACACGCACGCACGCACGCACGCACGCACGCACGCACGCACGCACACACACACACACACACACACACACACACACACACACACACACACACACACACACACACACACACACACACACACACACACACACACACACACACACACACACACACACACACACACACACAAAGACAGAGATTGTGAGGTACCAGCATTAACCGTAGTGCCACCGTAAAATACCACAAACCAACAATATCTCCTCAAGCAGGAATTTTCAACTGGACTAATTTCAGCCCAAAAATGCCGGCCCGCGAGTTCAGTTCAAACTGGGAGAGACTAACATTTTTGCAGCAGATTACTAAAAACACTAAACTGTAAAAGAAATCTCTAGATTTTACAGTAAAAAAAGCTGGTACCTCAGTTGACAACATTTTAGTATAAAATGTATGGTGATTTAGATTTTACATCTACTTTTTGTAAATTGAAACACGATATAACTGTTATTTTTACAGTAAAATTCTGGCAAGTAAGCTGTGAGGTTGTTTTTTACAGTAAAATCTATGATCTTAGTTTTTACAGTGCATTACTTACTGTAAATAAAAAAAAAGTACCACTTTTATTTTTACGTTAAAATACTGGTAGCTCAATCGCCAGAATCTACTGACATGTTTAAACCGTGTAGTACACTATCGTACAGATAAGGGGTGTCCAAACTTCAATCAAAGTTAATCAATCAAAGTTGATTTATATAGCCCTAAATCACAAGTGTCTCAAAGGGCTGCACAAGCCACAACGACATCCTCGGCTCAGATCCCACATCAGGGCAAGAAAAAACTCAACCCAATGGGCTACAATGAGAAACCTTGGAGGGGACCGCAGATGTGGTGCATCTGTGCATACTGAAAAGTCAAAAATATGCAGGGGCCATTTTGATATTTTTTCATAATGTAAAAAATGCTTAAAAAATACATTTAATATATTTATAGTCAAAGATATGTGTCATCGACGTCCCACTGGGGTGAGTTTTTCCTTGCCCGTATGTGGGCTCCGTACCGAGGATGCCGTTGTGGCTTGTGCAGCCCTTTGAGACACTTGTGATTTAGGGCTATATAAATAAACATTGATTGATTGATTGATATGTGACACAATTCAATATTATTAATTATTAATACCAAAAGTTCAGCTTTTTCTTAATTACATTATGTATTTTTTGTTAGTTGTTTACTTTGTTTTTGTACATTATGCTGCGGGCCAGCAAAAATCTTTGACTAGCTTTTTTTCAGTTGGTCCTTAAAGACAGCAGAGCATGACTTCTGTAACACTGACCAAAAATAAAATTAAAATAAAATTAAAATTCCAATGGAAAAGGACGCTTTTTTTCCCCAGAAGAGACTAAATGAATATTTTAGTGAAGTCCGGATCCCCGGGTGCTGCTATATGTTTATGTTTAGCGTCACAGTAGATGTGCACTATGTTCATAAATATAATGATTAGTGACTACATACGAAGACAAGACAGAGGAAAGGGTCCAAGTATTTTTACTGTGCCTTCCAACATTACCTGAAAGTTAGATTAATCAACTACGCCCTCTAGTGGCAGCGATAGTGATTACAAAGACTGTTTGATATAATCGAGCACTGACAACTTACTCTTATGTACCACAGATGAGTCCAAAAATAGATTTAGCATTTTGGAAAAAGAGCAAAAATATTTTGGAATCATGGACACACGCGTAAATGTGTGTTTAAATGGGTAAATTGCGGAGCATTTAACTCGTCAGGGGATGTAGCTCAGTGGTAGAGCGCATGCTTTGCATGTATGAGGCCCCGGGTTCAATCCCCGGCATCTCCACTTTTCTCACCTGGACTTTTTTTTTGTTCTCCCTTTTTTTTTTAACCTTCAGCCAAACCAAGCATACTTAGAAAAAACACTTTATTACGTTCGTTTTGTACAGTCTATTAATTATTGTGCATCCAAGATACTACTGTTACACCAGAATTGGAAAAAATACACACACTATGAACTAAAAATGTATAGCCTGGTCAAATGAAACTATTTTGATTGGTACTCTCAGCGATGCTTATTATTGTGAAAACAGATTTAGTTATTTACACCTCTTGCGCTGGATCTAAAATCCATTATTTTGCAGTACCCCCACTTAACATATTTAGGAGAAATAAGCAAACAGCATTTGTCAACACACTATGAAAGTGAACAAACAAAGCACACTTTTACATATGCTGTATTCATCTGGGTGTGACAAGATATACATGTAAAAATACATGCATTCCATATAGAAGACATACAGTTATTGACTTTGTGTCACATGACCACAATAAAATCTGGTAATTTGCACTTTTAAGCAAAAACATCTTTATGTTGTGATGTGTCACCTGCCTATTTTATTTACATTTATATTACATTTACAGAGGGGGAAAACGGTATCTAACCCCTTGTTGATTTGGTACCCCTTTACAAAGACATAAATAATCCATCATTTTTACGATATATTTATTTCAACATAAGGAGGATATGAACAAAAAAAAATCATGTGAGCAAAACATTTTTTTTCAGTTGGAGGAGAAAGCCTTGTTGGACAGATGGGACGTTTTTTAAAGTTGGTCAAAATGGTTGCAAACATCTCAGGAGGGACATTGGTCC